>NW_020955625.1:500896-503784 GCF_003031625.1 Empidonax traillii | reverse complement strand
TGTAGATCTGTCACTTTAGTGCCCAATTCATAAAAGAACATTACTTGGCAGTCTCACTGGTTTTAGCCTCTCTTGCATGTGTCTTTTAAGAAGAGACTCATTAAGTGTGGAAGGCACAGTGAGATGTGACTTAGTTTGTTTGGTTATTTGGGGCTGCTGTTTTTCAGCATAAGAACTGATTTGAAGTGTGGATTTTCAGTTTTTACCTAAGCCTATATATAATAAGAATTGCATTTTCAGATTTGGGTCAGCTGAAGAAATCTGCATGTTTGAATAAAAACAATAATGTTTATTAAAATAGTTGAATTCAGAGGATGAGTGGAAAGGAAACTTTGAATTGGCCTCATGCAAAGAGGTTAAACCTCCCTTTCCTCGTGCTAGTAGATGTGTCCATTGCAGGAGCCCTAAATCTCCTAATAATGTTGAAATCCCAGATGTCCCAACTCTGACAGATGCCAAGACATGTAAAGCTTTTTTCCAAGGGCAGAAAGGAAGATACATCCAGAGGGAGGGACACCCCAACAAAGCCCAGCCACGGGCACTGCTGTTCACCTGCCAGAAGCTGACACAGCTCTGCACAGAGGTTTAGCTCTGACTCAAGGTCTGAGATGCAGACTCTTTTTCATGGGAGTTGAGAACAATCACTCCTAATTACATCTCTCCTTATCAAAACTATAATTGCAATAGAGCTGAATTGCACATTACCAAATTACATAAAATTAAAATGTACATGGAAAAGTCATGGAGTTGCCCTGTTAGGAAATGAGGGGTATTTTCTTGAGTGTGATGTTTTGGCTCAGACATGTTTGTCAGGATTGGATAAACTTGGGCAAAGGTTTGGAGTCAGCTGAAGGAAAACAAAGGCCTTATGCAAAAATACCTGAAAGGTGTGAAATGATTATGTTCAAGTGTCATTGGATGGTTTTGTTAAAGTGAGAGAGGAGAGACTCTCAGCATTATTCACGTTTCACATTTTCATACCCAGCAATAGAGAACCTGTTAAAAGCTGAATGGTGTAGATGATGGCAAAAAAGTCAGTAATAATCCCTGAGGCTTATTTATCCCAGAGGACTTTTGCCATTTCAAGGATAAATGGTACAGCTAATCTGCTAGTCACTGAAGCAAGAACTGCTGACTGCTGCCAGAAAGCTGCTGGTTCAGCATGACCAAAATAGGAAATTATGGAAATGATCAAAAAGGCCAACCCACACAGACTGGACAACAACAGAAAGCATGAACCAAATATGGAACTTACTGTCAGTGGTTATTAAAGGTTAAATGAAGCTGAAGTGAATCCATTCCTTCTCCACTCCCTAAAAAGAAAGGGTCATGACAGAGGGTTGATTTTCAAGACTTTTGTCCTCCATACATCTTCATGATATGGCCCAGAATTCAACAAACTGAACATCACTTCTCTTAATATAATTGGAAAATAAATACTTAAATAACAGTACAGCTTTATAGGTAGAATAGAGAAATGTTGCTATGGAATTTTAAAACCTTAAAAGGGGTGTCCATTAGGAATTGTGAGCCATGGGAAGGGTTTCCAGCTGAGTACTGCTTGCCTGTGTTACACCATTCACTGCAGTTCAGTGATTTAAAATATTTTGCTAAGTAGGTGTTTGGGATCTATTAAAGTGGTAACTGTGCTAAACCTCTCAAATGTAAGGGCTGTTGTGTGGAGTCACTGAGAACCACCAGCTGTGGGGTAAAGCAGCTGGTAACTGTGTAGTGATGCTTAACTACTGAGAAGAATGAAGTCCCTGAGATGCAGGTTACTGAACCCAACTGATTCTATATTATTTATATACTTACAATGATTTTGTGAGTTGGTTAGTTTTTATTTGGTTATTTTTTGTACCTGTAGCATGGCTTAGAGATGAGACTATTGCAGCTTAACTACAGGGGTGATAAAAAGACTAGAACTGATTCTTAAACTAATTTCCCTTTTATTTTCGTTTTATTTGCTAGGTGGTTGTGGACACAGCACAGATTGAAAATAAAGAAGCCTATGCTCCTCAGATAAGTTTGGAAGGATCAAGAATTGTGGTGCAAGTTCCATCAACTTGGTAAATAAAAATACTGTATTGCAGATTATGACTGAAATATTTGGGTAAAGTGATTGCAGTACCAAGGGGAGAGAGAACACTGCACAGTTATGGACAGCTTCCTTAAGTTCCTTCATGGGAACTGTTTCAACACTTCTATTCCTGGCAGGCTGGAACAGGGGCAACACAAAAGAGTCAGCGCTGGGGCTCTACGACTTAAAGAAAAAGTAAAAGCTTGATGATGAAAGAAAAGCCTTAAAAAGAACAATCTAACAGGATTCCTGTTATGCTCCTCCCCAGCAGGTCCCAGCTGTTGGCTCAGCCAGGCCAGGAATTAGCTGAGTTCATGGGAGAGCCTTTGCCCTTCAAGTGCTGTTGTGACTCTGCACTCCGAGATGCTCTTTCTGCCACTTCAGTTGACTGCCTAGGAAAGAGGGGTGGGGTTAATCTGGAGTTTAAATGAGGATTTCTTCCCATTCAGGGCAATAATTTGGAATTAGAACACTCCTCTTACTTGGAAGCATTCAGTGTTAGGAACTTCAGTGCAGCAGAGTTTATTCATCTGACTGCTTGCTGAGCTGGGCTGTTCCTGGTGGCACGGATGGAATGGCCAAAGGAGGAGTGTCCTGGTGCTCTGCTCTGCCCTGGGGCGGCCTCACCTCAACATTGGGGCACTTTGGGGGGACACAATGGAAGGAGAGATTGAGCCATTGGAGAGTGTCCAAAGGAGGGACACGGAGATGGGGAAGGGCCTGGATTTGGAGCCGTGTGAGGACACTGAGGGCACTTGGGGTGTTCAGCTGGAGCAGAGGAGACTGAGGGGAGACCTCCCTGCAGTTC
>NW_020955625.1:497726-499950 GCF_003031625.1 Empidonax traillii | reverse complement strand
TCAGGGCAGGCTCAGGGTGGATCTCAGGGAAAGGTTCTTCCCCCAGAGGGTGGTTGGCACTGAACAGGCTCCCCAGGGCAGTGGGCACAGCCCCAAGGCTGCCAGAGCTGCAGGAGGGTTGGGATGATCCTCTGGGGCACAGGGGGTGACTCTTGGGGATGGGGCTGTGCAGGGCCAGGAGTTGGACTGATGGTCCTTGTGGGTCCCTTCCAACTCAGCACGTTCTGTGATTCCGTGTTAGTCCAAAAGAAGGAGTCTCCTGAAGGTGTTTCCCCAAGTCTCTCGATGCTGTTCTGCCCTGAAGAAGGGCTGTCCCGACGTGTTTTCCCGGGGCTCTGCCGGTTGTTTCCCGGGCCATCCCGTTGTGGCAGCGCCTCCTGGTGTCGCGCGGTGGCAGCGCGGGGCCCGAGCCCTGCGGCACTGCCGGGCCGGCTCCGGGAATTCTGTGCCCCGGGGGAAACGCACCCATCCCGCACCTTCACAGCTCAGTGACATCTCCCCGCCCCGCGGGATATGCGGGATCACCTCCTCCTGGAGCCTGTCGGGCCGGGGTTCCAGGCGGTGCCTCCGGGCGCTCCCGTGTGCGGGCAGTGTGGGGCCCTTGCCGTGCTCCAGGATGGGTGTTGGGTGCTCAGTGTGTGCCGTGCTGTGTCTGAGCTGTGCCTGCTCAAGAGCTCATCGACAATCGTGATATAAATACGCTGAATTGCTTCACTGTGTGTGGGATCAGTTGTATGTTCCACAGTAGGAAGAAACTGCTCTGGCTGCAGGCGCAGGAACCCCCAGGGGTTCGTAGGTTGTGCTGCAGGAGTGCAGCCACTGCCCTTCTGCTTTCTGACTGATGTGGCAGAATTGTTCAAGGTAGAAAATAAACATTTTGATTTTTAGTTTAAACTTAATGATTACAGGTGCCTGAAAGAAGATCCAGCAACAATGTCTTTGCTCCAGAGGAGTCTGGATCCGGAGAAGACCCTGGGGCTGGTAGATGTGCTCTACACTGCTGTGTTTGATATACACAGGTGGAAGGAAGGCAGGTATGTCTGCTCTTGAGCCTCACACTCCACTTCCTCAGTTTGAACTAAGCTGTCATTGTTGAGTGATCTGTGCTGGGAGATTTGATAGCACCAGTTTGTCAAAGGAGGAAAACAGGAGTCAAACTGAGAGTGAGACATGGGTAATCCCCACAGATACAGGAGGCTGCTTAAGACCAAACCAGCAGCTTTTCCAAGGGTACAAAAGTATTTGTTTCTCTTACAAAATTGTGTAATTTACATTAAATTTGGCTCCATTTAGGTCTTGAAACACAATTCTGATTTTCTTAAGGAACAGAAAGTAATGCAAATGCTAGCAATAATTTGCAGTTACCATAAGTAGCTGATGAACTTGGCAGTCTTTGGTGTTGTTTCTTTCTCTATTATCCAAATCCACATTTTCCCCCAAAGTCCAAACTCAGCTACGTATCAGGTGGTTTGATCTATGTGGTTCTTGTTGCTGCAGGGAGCAGGCTTTGCCTTGCATTCAGATCCAGCTGCAGCGTGAAATCTCAGACTTTGGGAACCAGGTTGACTTGCCGTCGGGAAACGGAAGCAAATCTTCAGGGGGCCTCCAAAAGACATTCTCCAAACTGACCTCACGGTTTACAAAAAAAACTTCCTGCAGCAGTACAAGCAGCACCGGAAGTTACTCCATCCCCAGCACGCCTTCCAAGAACGTGTTCCTGGGCTCGGGCTCCGAGGAGAAGGCGAAGGTGCCGCCGGGCGCGGACGCGCGGCTGCAGAGCATCCTCAGCATCGGCAGCTTCCCGCGCGCCGCCGAGCCGGGGCCGGGCACGGCGGGCCAGCTGGCCAACGGCTTCCTGCTGGACAGAAGGGACAGCTTCTTCAAGCCAGACGATGGCAAGGATGACAAAGGTATGAATTTACCGACCGACCAAGAAATGCAGGATGTTATCGATTTCTTGTCCGGTTTTAACATGGGCAAGTCCCAGCAGACTTCTCCGATGGTGAAAAGAAGGAACTCGGTTGCCTCCTCTACAGCAGCGGAACAGAAGTCGGGGGCGGTCCAACAGCAGCCCCAGTCCGTGTCTCACCCTCCCCTGCATCCTCCTCAGCAAGGCTTGTCCCAGCAGCAGCAATCCCAAAAGCAGCAGATGCAGTATTACCAACACTTGCTTCAACCTATCGGACCACAGCAACGTGTACCTGCCAAATGGCTCAGTAATTCT
>NW_020955625.1:479912-497558 GCF_003031625.1 Empidonax traillii | reverse complement strand
AGAAGTCGGGGGCGGTCCAACAGCAGCCCCAGTCCGTGTCTCACCCTCCCCTGCATCCTCCTCAGCAAGGCTTGTCCCAGCAGCAGCAATCCCAAAAGCAGCAGATGCAGTATTACCAACACTTGCTTCAACCTATCGGACCACAGCAACGTGTACCTGCCAAATGGCTCAGTAATTCTTCACAGCAGCAAGCCCAGGCTGTTGGAACTGGATTGTCTCATATAAACCAGTGGAACAATCCTGGGTTTTCAGATTTAAGCTCTGATTTGTACAGCTTGGGTCTTGTGAGCAGCTATATGGACAATATGATGTCAGAGATGTTAGGACAGAAACCACAAGGACCTAGAAACAACACGTGGCCAAATCGTGACCAAACTGATGGAGTGTTTGGGATGTTGGGAGAAATCCTGCCTTTTGACCCTGCAGGTGTGTGCCTTTTCCTTTATTATGCTTTTTGTAAGAGTCCTTTTCCAAAGAATACTGTGAAATATTGTCTGCAATAACTGTCATTTCCTCGTGCTGCCCCAGGTGTGGGGGTGCTGACCAAGGCAGGCAGGGATCTGTGTGTGTGCCACTCTGCTTTGTTAACAGAAGTTAACAGAAGTACAAGCAACTTTCCTTAATGAGCAAGCATGAGAACTGATTCCTTGTTTCTCGTTCTGGTTGTAGATGTTCCTCCTACTCTCAATCTGTAGAATTGTTTCAAATCAAACTCATGCTCAGGTATTTTCCTCTCCCCAAAATGACTCTTCCTGCTCTTTACTAGTCTTGTAATATGGAGATAGTGATGCATCTTTGTCATATGCCCACGTTTTCCCTCCATTACTCTGCAATTCCATACTGGTTCCTGTTCTGCAATGAAAAGCTTGGATGTCAAAGGATTAGAGACTGAAAAGCAAGTGCCATGAGGTTTGCCAGATGTGTTTGGACCACCAATAAATTGCAGATATAGATAGATTATTGTCAAAGATGAAGTGAGATAAATTATTAGTCATAAGCAAATAGCTAAAGACTAAGAAATCAGCTGTAGGCTCTAAGAGGAGGTGAGTGTTCAATCCTCTATAGGGATTCACTTAAGGGTTGGACTCGGTGACCCTGTGGGTCCCTTCCCCCCCAGAATATTCTGTGATTCTGACTGTAATGCTAAGAACAACACGCATCTCTTGCCTTGTAAATGCAATCCCTGTTGGCCTCAACACAGCTACAGGAATGCTGCAGTGTGCACTTGGGGAAGCTGCCTGGAGGGAGGGAGGCAGCACAGAACAGGAAACCCTTTATCAGACCAGCGATCTGTTCCTGGTGCTCTGTCTGGGTTTGGACTGTGGAGGTGTCTCAAACCAGCTCCTTTGACTCGTAATGCTCAAGGTTATTTTGTCAGTTTAGTCGATAAATGAGTGGAGTTTTTAAGGCAAAAACAGGCATTGTAGTTATGTTATCTGTAAATGTGAATTAGCATAATCTTACTTATGGTATAGACTTAAGGATTATCACAACCTTTAAGTAAGGACAAAGTGATTTTTACTAAGCACTAAATCCATGTGTGTCCATGTAGGGAAAAGACAGCAGGCACACAAAGAACTGGCATTTTCAGCATTCTGAATCCATTCTATTTCTGTAGGATTTTCCTTTCAATCTGTATAAAACTGCTTGGTTTGTTCCACTGGATGAAGATCAAGGACACTCAGAAAAGGTGACCCAAGCTCATCAGTGGTGCCCAGTGCATTTACCCTTTCACAGTTGTAGTGATAAGTAAACGGTATTTTCCACAGATCTGGAGTTTAAAAAACCAAAACCAACCAACCAAAGAAAGCCCTTCCAACTGAACAGACTTTTCCATTGGAAAGATAACTTTTCCTCATAAAACTTGCCAGGTTGAGCTGTGGTGTAGGAGTTTTCAGTCTAAGCTTTAGTTAGTGAAGTACAAAAAGCTTTAAAATACAAAACATTTCCTAGGACTGCACATTTGGCATTTGAAAGAAATCAGATTTACTATTTTAAAAAATATTTGTAGTGTCTGAAAATGTCTCTTTTCAGATGCAAATGTACTAATTAAGAATTTGTAAAAGCCTTTTCATGTCAAAGGCTTAACTAGCTACCAAAACTGTGTTTTTTGGTACTTTGGTCATCTGTAAGAACTTGGTGAAGGAGTGTTGCAGTAAGAACTAGCAGAATGAATGTTGAGAACTCTAAGTCTTTTGAAGTGGAAAACTCTCTGATACAAAGCTGTTCACCTGACGTGTTTTTAGTGAGGCAAAAGTCTCTATTTTGAATATACCAGTGATTTAGCACTTAATGCTATCCACAGGTAAAAAGCCTGGACGCCCTTCAGATCCCACCCAGACTCTGTCCTTGGATCTGAGGAGCTGTCTGGCTTCCAGCCTCATCTTAAGCAGATATAAAGATGTTTCAGAGGGAGAAGGAGCATTAGTGGGGAGGTTTTGTTTGTGGGCAGCTGTCCCAGCTCTGTCCCTTGCTTGGGTAGGAAAGGATGCAGAGAAACAAAGTTATCTCCGTGTAATTTGCATTGCAGGAAACATTGTGGAGCTATTTTCTGGACCTGTCAAAGGAGAACAAGGAAACTTATCTTGTAAATTAAGAATTGAATGTAGGGAGCTGCCACATGAAAGAGGTTTCTGCTTCCTTAGCTGTGCATGATTGTTGGATGTTCTTCAGTCCTCGCTCTTAATCTCAAACAGCCTGGCAAGCAGCAGCTCTGCACTCCCACTGCGATTACTGTGCATGTAGTCCAGACATCTTCCATAAATCCAGTCAGATTGCAAAGGTTTTTCTTAGGGAAGAAAAAAACAACAGGCAAAGAGAAAGAGAAGCTGTGGAAACTCAATTACACCGAATCACAGCAGCATTCCTTCTCATCCAGCAACTGCTGCTTCTGACCAGTGGAGCATTTGAAACACTTGTGCATTAAGGCTTTTGCTGTGTCTGCTCAAGATCATGCTTATCCTTCACCAGGTGATTGTGACACATAAAGCAGTTAAAGAATGGAAGAATTTTTAAATTACTGCTTTTTTCTGTAAATATGATTCTTCCTCTGAAATATTTTGTTGGTCAGGATCAAAATGTTTTCCCAGTTTTTTCATCCTTGTAGGGAGTAGGCAGTTTTGGGACTCTGTGTTCCAATATGATCCATCTGAGGTTCTGATTTCCCATGTAAGCAGGATCACAACGTAGCTGGAAATCATGTTGTTCTCCTGCATCAACTGTAGTAACTGGAGTGTTCTTTTTTGCTGAGCACGGGTAAATGTACAGGCTTTAAATGTGCTGATGGATATTGGACCTTTCAGTGTACACATATCACAGTACAGATACTGCTTCCCTGCTGGAGTGCAAGGGTGTAATTCCATGCGATGGCTGTTATCCACCACAGATGCTGTGTGTGTGTGTAACACCGTTCCTGCTTGGTGTCCTCCCCCGCTCCCTGAAGAGGAGCCGGCTGGTGCCTCCATTTACCAGCAGGGAGGGAATTTCACTGTGGGGTGTGGCGAGGCCTAAAGGATGAAAGTGGGGGGTAAGTGCAGCAGCAGGAGCGGGATGTCAGCAGTGGCCGTGTTGTTTCTCGTCCCCAGTTGGCTCTGATCCCGAGTTTGCCCGCTACGTTGCCGGGGTGAACCAGGCCATGCAGCAGAAGAGGCAGGCGCAGCACGTGCGGCGGCCGAGCAACGCGCGTGGCAACTGGCCCCTTCCCGACGATCCTCACAAAACGTGGCCCTTCCCCGAGTACTTCGCAGAGGGGTAAGGCTCTGGAGCAGTGTTTGGCAGCCTGACTCGGGTGTTCTCTGCAGCTGCACTTGGTTATGTCAGGGCTGAGCAGTCAGCCCCTCCTGCTCGGCTGCTCCCGCAGCACTGACATGTTGGGTGTCTTCCCTGGAGTGGTGTGGATACCCACGGTGCCTCCAGGGGAAATAAGGCATCTACAGCACAGGTGCATTCAGAGCGTTCCTCTGAATATTTTGGAAACCTTTGAGATCTAGTTTTGATGAAAAGTGCCTGACTGAATTAAGTTCTCCAGATTTTAGCCACCTAATCTTGCTCCTAAAAGGCAGATACCTCACAGCAAGTTCATTAGTGGTTCTTAGTCTCTTCCAAATCATAAGTATTTACTACAACTGAAGTGTTTCAAGGTTCTCTGTCCCTTTGTCCACAGAGTAACAGCTGTGACTCGAGCTGGTGTAAAACCAGTAGGATAGGTATGTGTTCTGGCTCAGTTCTGCAGTGCAAAAGTCAAGTGATTCCAAACCCTAGCATCGCTTCTCCTTCCTGAACAGGAGAGGCACTTTTAATTGACATTACTATTTTAGTAAAATATGTATAAAGGGGCTGTAACAGACAAAGCAGTTAATGTGACCACTCAGATAAGTGGAATTATTTCTATTACTACTGGCACATTTTACCAAGTATTGAAATTTCTCTGTTTTCTGAGGGATCACCTGTGACAGACTCAGCACAGCTGGGGCACAGTCTGGACTGGGCACTGTAAATACGAGGACTAATACAAGTTTTTGTGTTGCAGTGATGTGACAAATAGCTGGTCTGGTACTCAAGGAGACTCTGCCAGCTCAAGTGACGAGACCTCCTCAGCTAACGGAGACAGCCTGTTCTCCATGTTCTCAGGGCCAGATCTTGTTGCTGCTGTGAAGCAGAGGAGGTGAGCAGAATGAACAGAAATACAGGGCACTCTGGAAGAGTCCTTTTTTTATGTATATAATTTCATTTGAGGCTCCAGCCAAAGGAAGTTCCTGCTGATGAGCCACAGTTGCAGGGTCAGTGTGTGCTCTGCACGGGTGCTGTGGGTCAGTGCATTCCCAAAGGGAGGGTGTTGGCAGCTCTCTCCTGCTCCAGCCCAGCCCTGTGCAAACAGCTCAGCCTCAGGACAGCAGCCAAGGTCAGGGGCTTTCCCTCTTCCAAGAGGGAATGGGATGCTGCTTCTCTCCAAACCCCTGGGGTGCTGGAGACCTGTGCTGACCTGGTTTGCAGACTGTGCCTGGCAGCAGCTCTGCTGTGCCCCTGCCACTGCACTGGGGTGGCAGCGAGTGCCCTCTGGCACTGGGGAAATGCTGCCAGTAATGTGATGTAGCCTTGTCTCACCTTGGCTGCCACTGCCCTTCTGGGAGTCCTAAATACACTGCTTAGTCCTTTACTTCTGACAACATGAAGAGGTGGCTCAATTGCCCTCATAAATAATGTCAGTAGCTTAAAAACTAAGCCAGGATTTTCAGCTGTGAACAATCCCCTTCCAGCTGTGGGAATTGCACAATTGTTTTCTGCTGTTCCAAAGGGCTGTGGGCTTGGTGTGTCCAAACACACCTCAGTGATTCCACAGCAGAGGGTAGTTAGAGCAACAGTAACAAAAGGCACAGGATGAAGGGTGAATACCAACCCAGTTCTGATCTGGGATCATTCTCTCAAACTATTTCTCAGACTTTTTGAAAAATAGAACAAGTTAGTTCTGTGGCCAAGAATTCTGGTTTTGTTTACATCATAAAATAATTCAGTCAATACCTTTAGATACAAGATTGTCTGCGTTTTGGTGACCAGAAGAAGCCACTTTCCCCCAGGATATACCTGGGTAGCTGTTTTTATGGGCATTGTCAGAAAGGAACTGACCAAAAGAGCAGTTGTTTTCTGAACCTTTACACTTAGCAAGACTTTATAGAGAGGGAACAGGAGCTGAGCTTCAGTGAATGCTAAACTGAAGTTGATGGAAGAGAGCCACTGCATAAACATCACAGAGAAAGGAATTACTTGTATTTTTTAAAAAAAGCAGCAGGGGAAAAAAAAAACACAATAGCACCTAAGGGATGAATTAACCTGCCAAGCCAGCAGACAGCTAGAGATGGATCATGGAGTGACTCATGGAGCAAGAACAAGAAAAGCCTGTGCTGTATGTAGAGCTCTGAAGAGCAGATGGGAGTTCCCAAGGAATGTGCTTCACTGAACAAAAACTTCAGCTGAAGTAACAGTACTACTGTCTCATGTTCCTTTTAGCAAGAAAAATGTTCTTCAGTTGAGGGCCTGACAAAATAGCAAGAGCTAAACCTGGGCAGCAAGAGAAGGCCAAAGGGTTGGGTGTGCTAAAGCTGACCTGCAAAGGGCTGCTTACCCATGGAGCCTGATGATTGGAGCATGCTGCTTGGGTTTTATTAAAGGAAGGATGAAATAAAAGATTCTGCTTTGATCTAAACCCATCCACCTAATCCCACCCCCTAAAAAAATCCAAACCACAAGACTAAAAGAATCTTGACCACATGGGCATTCTGAAAGGATTTCTATTTGGTACCAGGTGTTAGGTCACAAATTTAAACTGAAGGTGGAATGTTTTTCTTCAGTCAAGTCACTGTGCTTCAGCAGATGCTTCACCTGTTCAACTGCTCTTTTATCTTGTCTGTAAAGTTGTTTCAGAAAACAGACTTAAAAAACCCAAAAGAAACACGAGCCATGAGAGCAGGTGACAGAAAAGGCAATTTCTGGCAGATTTTCAAAAGCCTAACCCAGCTTCCCCTCACGTCTATAACAACCTTGCTGAGGCTGTGGCTCCAGGAAGGGCTGCAGAGCCAAGCCCCTGCCAGGACTCAGAGATCAGGTTCTTTCTGTATTGCTGTGTTTGCCTGTATGGAGCAAAAAGTACCTGGAGGGCGATGGAAGGGCAGTGCCACTGTGGGGGTGCCAGGCTGGGCCATGCAATGGGGGTGAGTCATTGATAAACAAACAGTGACTGTCCCTCTCTTTCTGGGCAGAAAGCACAGCAGTGGTGAACAGGAACCCAGCACGCTGCCATCGCCTCCCCTCCTGTCTGCAGCAGATGACCGCAGTCAGGTGAGCTCCTGTTTGCATATGGGGGGGTCTGCACTAGGAAAACAACTGGAACAGCATCTGTATCTCCAGATTGGTTACTTCAGCAAAACCCCAAACCATCTGCACTTGAGCAGTACGAGATGCTTTTGGCAAAGTCACCAAATTGAAATATTAAAATTGGAAATCACCTTTCCCTTTTGTTGGGGCCCCTCTGTCATGCTGAAGTAAATTCAAAGGTTTTTTTAACAGGCAGATGTGTTAAGAATCCGGAGTGCTTTCCATAGGCATCAATTCTGCTTTCAAATATAAGTTATGACCCTGAGATGAGCTCAGCTGGTTAGAACGTGGTGCTGGTAACACCAGGGTTGTGGTTTGATCCCTGTATGGGCCATTCACTGAAGAGTTGGCCTGGATGATCCTTGTGGTCACTGCTTGGATTTCACAGAATAGTCCGGGTTGGAAGGGACCCACAAGTCTGTGGAACCTTCTCAAGGAGGGGCCAAGATGATTTGTTAAGTGTTGTCTCCCAAAAAAATGTGTTGGCATCGAAAGAAGCCGACCCCAGCTGGTTTTGTTTTGCCAGGACAACAAGACCAAAACGTGGCCCCCGAAGGCGCCGTGGCAGCACTCGTCCTCGGTGACGGGCACCCTGCCCGGCCAGAGCTCGTCCCTGTACCCCCTGGGCAGCCCCGTCAGCCAGTGGAGCGACACGATGCAGCTCCTGCCGTCGCCCCTCTGGGCCAACGACTGCGCCCCGGCCGCCGGCATCTCCTCCGGCTTCGCCTTCGCCCAGCAGCAGCAGCAACAATCCCAACAGGCTTCCCAGCACAAACAGATCAACAAGGGCTTCAAATCCTTCCCGGTGAAGCACGAGCGCAGACCATCGTACCTGCCCCAGTACTGACTGTTCTGCTGGAGAGCGGCGCGGGGCCAAACGAGAACGACACCGCTGCCATTCCCGAGGGGGGTCGGCTGTGTCCTGGTTATCTCACTGATGGGGAGCTGAGGGGGTTGGGGGGAGACACTCTGGAGTTGTGATTGACAGTGCTGAGCAAATATGGCCAATATGTTTGTTGGTGGACATGAAACAGCCCAAAACTGTGATGTAGAAATGCTTTTAAAAATGTGTATATTGCCTTTACTTTCAAAACATTTTTTTTTTCTAAAAAGAACTGCTGAAGGACTACCACACAAGAAACACTGTATTTTATAGCTATTTTTCATATAGATTTATAGTTAAACATCTTACTGAAACACATTGAATATGTTGGAGCAAATATATAGTGGTCACTTTGCTCAACACTGTTTGTGTTTAAATTTCTAAAGGACAAGCTGTAGAGCCTTTGTATTCTCACCATGGCCCGTGGGCAGCTTTTTTTAAATGAAGTGTGACAGCAGCTTTTGCTGTGCCACCCCAGTGAGTTCATCTGGGAGCTGCTGCAGGAACAGTTGCAGGCAGTTTTGTGGCAGTTTCCTGACTCCGAGCTCAGCAGCCCCCCTGCCCCGTGGGTGGCCCAGGCTCCCTGAGCTGCTGGGAGCCCGTGGCACCCGTGGGTGCCGTGCCTGCCATCCTGGAACAAACACCCCGTTCCTGCCGGCAGCCTTTGGCCAGAGCTGATACCACACAGGGCTCCTGCAGCGTGGGGAAAGCAAAGCCTAAGAGACTACTTGCTTTTATTTAAAGTCTTATTTCAGATGCTACAGTTGATTAAAAATTGTGAGCTGGCTCAGAAGATACTAAAACTGAAACGTGGGGTAGCAGTTAGTTAAAAGAACATTATTTTTTTTAAAAGGATAAAGTAATTATTTGCAGTCAATATGTGCCATTAAGTGAACCTGTGGAATTAGGAATTATCTTCCAACCAAAGTGGATCCGGGAGAGTGACTGGTGCTTAAAAACTGAAGAACAATGGTAAATATATGTATAGCTATCCCACTGTATATGAATTGAGATTACAGAAGATTCTTTATATAGTTAGAGCTTATTTAAATTTTCATATTTCATCTTTGAAAGAGTCTAAAAACCACAATATTTTCTGGTATAAGAGTTTTGACAGTATTAATCTTATTTTTGTATTTTTCTTAAGTCATATCATTCTAATATGTTAACTACTAGTAAAATGGGTTATTAGTTCTAACTACATAATTTTTCAATGAAGATAAAGCACATTTGTTGGTTTTGGTTTTACAAACTAAGTACATCTATATCTAAAGATACCAAAAAATAAATGCATTATATATATATATAAATAAAAAGTATACACAACACTAAAACTATTAAACATTTGGGTATTTCAAGCCCATCCACCTTTTTTGTTTGTATGGTGACGGGCTCTATTTGCAGGCCCAGATTGTTACCTTTTGTGCTGTTTGAGGATGCCAATGTTGCCTGTATTTATGATATTGTCACCATGTTTTCTGAAACTTCATACTTACCATGTTTACAAAGATTTGTTTGCTGTACATAGACTTTTTACAGTAATGTGCTTTGCACAATCAGTGTGGCTTCTGTCTGTAAATTGTTAATGGTCTGTACTACTATAATTTTGAAAACCCTCCACTGAAACTGTTAGTGGTTATTTAACTTGATGAATGGTTTTGAGTTTCCTAAATCTTGTCGTTTAGATCTAATATTAAACCCTAAATTTGGTTGTACTTACTGATTATTCATACTAAGACCAAAATGGAAGTTAATGAAAACACTTAATTTTGAACTTTTTTCTAACAAGTGCCAAAATGATTGCTCTAGTTTTTGCAGTTACTCATAATTACAAATGCTGTCGAGTTCCTGGACCTACATCAGTGACAACAAAGAAAGTTTGTCTGCATTTTGACCACGTGGGTGCTACTCTGTCCTTCGCTTCCGATTGTTCTGAACACTGGTAATTTTAAGAATTGTTGCACTTGGCAAATGAGTCTTGCCCTTAAACTTCACTTACACTGCCAAGTGCAAGGGTTTGGTGCTTAGTTAACTTACCCTTATTGCAGTGCTTCTTGTGAATAGCTAATGCTTCTGAACTGGAACTGTACAGTTTGTATTTTAAAGCTTCTGTAAAAGTAAACTATTTGCTTTATTAAAGATATACATTTAATAGGTCATACCTGTTTAAAATATGCACCTTGCTGAAAATGAGCAGCACCTTAAACTGTAACTTTGGTTTGTAAACAAAGATCTTATTTCATTAACATGGGATTATTTAACAGTTTGAAAATTGTCAACTGCCTACTTACTGACTCATCCTATAAAACCAAACTTTATGCACTGTACAATTTGAAGCATCTTTAAAGCTACTTTCTCGAGCAGATGGCACTGGAGGACATGGCACAGACACTGCCTCAGCAGGGGCTTTGGCCCCGTAGTGCAGATGAACACTGATAACTTTACCTGCATTTTTAGCAGTCACAGAGTAAATAACTGGGATGGTAGTGAGCAAAAGTGAACTCCCGCCCCAGGACTCTCAAGGCTTAACTGAGTTATGCTGCAGTCCCCTGGTTCCCAGGAAAGTTAACATTTGTTTCACTGAATCACTGAGCTGCTCCTTTGTTAACATGTTACATTCATTCACAATATACTACAGTTTACAAAGAACATCTTTATTCAGCACAGTTCTTCTGATACAGGACACAAATGGCTCTTATTGATGGCAACACATGCCTGCCTGTCATGCTGGAGGTAGCAGGGACCTGGTGAAGTGCTGATCCTGCTGCTGCAGAACCTGCTTCCAGCACTGCTGTCTGGCTGTGCTCAGAGTACACTGCACTGAGTTTTCCAGAGGGAAACAGGCACGGTGATAATTATCAATCAATCACCCGTAAGCTGTGTTGATTACAGTAACAGAGGAAGAGCTAGCCTAGTACTACATAGAAAACTACAGTCACATTTTAAACACACAAGTACAGATCACTTTTTACCTGCCTTTCAGGATCACACAGTGGGACTCTAAACTAAAGTATTTCTGCAGTCTGAAAGCAGCACAGCTCGTGTGCAGGTGTCAGTCAGTCTGCAGCCTTCTGCGTGCCGGGCGGTGTGGCATCCGCAATGGTGGCTAAATAAATGAGGTTTCTGTGCAGGATATGCTGGTACCTGTGAGGGAAGGAAACACAGTATCTGAGTAACCTGCTCTTTTATAGCCAACTACCCACCCCTGTCACTTCCGCAATCTGATCGGGAGTTGCCGACCGGTAAAGAAATAGCAAACTCGAATGGTAAATCAGGGGAAATGTGTTCTGGTTCGGGGGGTGTGTGACACGCGGGGAGCGGCTGTCACAGGACACTGAGCCAACACCCTCACGGAGCCGGCGGGCTCAGCTTTGCTTTATACGTCTGTGAAGATGATTCTGATGAAGTCCCTTCATAAGCCCGGACGCATTTTCTTAGCGGTGGTTAAGCTCTGGGCCCGGGAACCGCGTTCCCCTCCCGGCCCCGGCACAGCCGGCCCCGGTCACTCACTGCACGCAGTCGGTGGCGCGGCCCTTGCTCTGGTACTCCACGATGCACCGGATCAGCTGGTCGTTCTCCTCCAGCAGCTGCGGACAGAGCGCGGTCACCGCCCGCCCCGGCCCGGCCCGGCCCGGCCGGCCCCGGCCCCGACCGCCCAGTTCCCGCTCCAATCCCGATCAGTCCCAGCTCAATCCCGGCCCCATCCCGGCTCAGCCCCGTTCCCGGCCAGCCCCGTGCCGGCGCTCACCCGCTGCAGGGTGTCCTGGTTCACCTGTGCCTTGCCCCGCGCCCGCTCGGGCACGAACACCACCGACATGGCGGCGCCTCCGCCCCCTGAGGGGGCCCCGCGGCCCCACCCCCGCGGCCTCCCATTGGCTGGCGGGGCCGCGCACGCGCCGCGCCCCCCCCCTCGCGCCCCCCCGGAGGCCGGGCCCGGCAGGGCGGGAACGGCGCGAGCCGCCCTCACAGCACCCCCACAACAACCAAGCAACAGCGCTTCTATTGAACTGTTTATTCTGGTTTAAAATAAAATAAAAAAAAAAAACAAAAACCAAAACAAAACAGAAAGCCTGGCCGGGCGCGGCAAGGACACCCAGGGGGTGGCCCCGGCCGCAGCTCCCGGCCCGGTATTTACAGCTGGAACACCTCAGACAGTAAAGAGTTATTGCAACAGGACAGCACTTGCCTCTACGGTCAAAAACCTCAACAGGTGTTCAGAATCATGACTCGTGGATCCCAAAAGGCAGTTGTTAACATGCAAAAAACATTACTAAACAATATTACCTAACTTCTACAGCTGTCAAATACTTGACCTTAATAAGGAAACCAATTACAAAATACTTCCTTGTAGTGCTATACAAAAGTTATAAAATTAAGATTCTATCAACCACTTTTAAATATTCCAATTTTTCAACAGTGCAGTTTTCCACATCTTTATCACCACTGAACATTTTTAAGTAAAAAAAGACAAAATAAATCAGCAAATTAGATCAAAGTGATGTAGTCTTTGGATCCCTTTATTCCTGTGGCCTTCATTTTTACATACACAGACACAAATGACCAGGTTTCTATTTCAGCATATCAAAGTTGTAACTACTCATCCCGAATTGGCCAGAAGTCCATACTCTGTCATTTGTGACCTGGCGGTCTCACAACCCGAGTCTCACTGTCTCCAAGCTACGGTCTATCAAAATGCAAACAACTTCAAACACTAAGAATTCTTTAAATTGCTCATGTCTACAGGTATTACAACAAAGTTAACATTTCAAGAATTGACAAATGGAGACAGACTTTCTTCCCAGGCACTCCAGGAGAATCACCAACTCACGTGCCTGGTCCATTATTAAAAAAAGTTAATATTTCTCACTAAGTAAAATTAATTGCAAATCTTGACATATGAAAATTCCTTTTCTCCTTTTTTGAAAATATCTCCTTAACTTGGTCAAATCCTGTGATATGCCAGAAACTACAAAATCAAATTCTTGCAAGAGCAGTGAAGCGTGTATCCAGTCTCGTGTAATGGAAGAACATTTTCAAAACTTCATTATAGTCCAAATATAAAATCAAACATTGAAGCCTGAAAAGCTGCTAAAGAAAAAAATCCCAACTACTTCAGTGTTCTTCAGCATATCAACTTCTGCAATAACACAGTATGTTTGCCGACTTAAAAATGTTTATTCTTTAAAAAATTAGTTGCTTTTTATACAGCTATACAAAGTTTGTAATGTTTCTTTGGCAATGGGATATAATGGAATTTTACAACTATATAAAAACTTTCCTTTGCCTAAGAAACAGTATTTACTGTGTGTACATATCTGACTGACAAAGCAAGTTTTCTACTGTCCAGCACCCTAGTTGATACAAGTACAACTACCTCAAAAGGGATATTACAGGATTTCCAAAAAACAACCTTCAGTGGGTCAAAACACTCACAGTATCGACGGCCTTCTGCATACAATTGTCCTTACAACTTGAAGCAATTATCAAATACAGTTTAGTAATAAGAAAAATCCTTTCAGTGATGAAAAAATACTTAAACTCCATCGAAGTACTGCTTATAATTAACTATACATAAGAAATTACTTATCCTTCTGTCTCAAATATATTTAATGCTCACTGTTTTCAAAGATGGCCATTTTTCAAAAGTAACTGCATTACACCCCTTTGAAATTAAATAGTTAAATCCCAGTGCTGGTGACAAGTATACAGCAAATTAACTTCATTCTTTGCAGAGATCAAAACTAATTCTCTGAATCAAGAAGATCTAGACGTTCACCCAGTTTCAGCTTTCTTGTAGACTACGCAGCAACTTTGTTGTCTTTCTGGAGGGAACAAAAGCACAATGTTAAAATTCATTTTGCAAAGCAGCCCTGGGAACAGATGTGCTGTGGGGGCCACTGCCCACCCCCTGCAGCAGAAAGGAGACCTCCCTGGGTGCTCAGCTGGCACCTGCTCACACCCCCTCAGGGCTGGCACACACCAAGGAGAGGCTCCTCGCTGACTACACGGCACAAACCCGCAGCATTTACACCACCTCCCACTCAGCTGGGAGGCTGCAAAACTCTTTTATTCAGAAATTCAAATCACTGATCTTCAATCCCTCATTTCCATTCATGTTCAGCTGCCAAAAGTTTCCTTAAATCACAGGGTTAATTATTGCAATATAATGAAGGAATACCTGAGGGGTACTCAGAAATCTGCTGTGATGAAACCCCCTATTCTTTTTTATTTAAAAATATTTAAAACTTCTAACAGAAAACCAAGATTTTTGTCTGCAAAACTCTTTAAAACTGCTCATGCAGTAAACTATCAGAATTTGTTCTGTCCCAGTCAGAATTGCAAAAGCCTACTTTACTTGAACCAGTCTGATTAATTAATAATTCTAACCAGTACACCAGTCTATATAGGCTTCCTGCCAACTCATTCACAAAGAATTCAAGTTTGTTGCACACAGGAAGCAAGTTAAATTACTCCCTCTAAATCTTTACATTATACAACACTGATTAGAAAAATGCCTGCAATTCACATTTCTAACACTTGTTTTCCATCTGCAGAACTTATTTTTCTCTTTTTCTCCCTCCCCTCCCCCTAATACCAGCTATCAAGTATTGGGCATGTGAAGAAAGGCAGCTATTTTTGGCTGCTGTTGACAATAAGATGTAACCAGAATTTTGGCATTAATGGCCTTTCAATAAAGTAGCTCAGAGTCCCTGCAAAACACTATTCAAGAAATTCTAGTTCAACATCAAACCTAAAAGCAGGAGGTTTTTTAACTACTACTTTCCAAGCCCAGCGGATCGGGTCATAGTAAGATTAAAGGCATTTTACCCTATATTCAAAGTCAGCAAACTCCCTGCCTCCACGACCTCCTCTGAATCCACCGCGGAAGCCTCGGGGGGCAGGGAAGGAGCCTCTTCCTCCTCCTCCTCCTCCTCCTCCTCCTCCTCCTCGTCCCCTGCCACCTCGGAAGCCGATGACGCCCCTGCCCCGGTAGCCGCCGCGGCCGCGGTTGGGGCGCAGGGGGATGCCGAAGGTCTCCGCGTTCAACCTCCTCTCCTCGGCCCAGGTGGGTCGCCGTTCCCTGCCACACAAAAGGGACAGGATTGCTGCCAAACGCCTCGGGAGAACCCCGAGAGCCGCCAGACAGCCCGGGAACTGATAAACGATACATTAACCACGCTGTAAATCTCTCCTCTCTGCAAGAATCCAGGTGTCTGCCACAGTTCATTAACTCGTCAAAGAGGGACGCGTTCCAGTGCCATTAACTGGCTATTAACAGTGCGGGATTTCCCACACAGAAGAGCACGCTCTGTATCCTCCTCATGCAGAATCGTTTAAAGCAAGAAAACAGTTCGTAGTTACAGATGTTACTGTATCTGGCTGTGAGTGCAACAATCCCCCTACCCCTCCTGTAATTCAAAATAGGTCAGCAATCCACATCCTCACGTCTAATAAAAAGGCAACAGCCAAAGATAAGCTTTAATTTTCCTGGGACGCTATCTGCCCATTCCAACAACACTACTGGCAGCGACAGTTACGTAATCGGCTTAGGAACCATTACCAAAGCAGGGCCATAATTGATTTAACTCAAGTGTTAATTTAGTAGCAAAGCAAAACAAGCAACCCACCCCACCCCCCCTTAGTAAATCTGGAAAGGAGATTCTAGAGCCTGTGAATTAAGTTCTAAAAGTGTGGCTCCAAAACACTTTCAAATATCTTCCTATTAGCATATTGCACTTGCCCACAAACTGCTGTGCTTTGTGTTCCTGTTTTCTTTTTGCCCACTGCATGTGGAAATGAGCTCTAATCACTTTCGATTCAGGGCTGATTGTAACGAGGAGCACTGAAAGCACCTTCTGGCAAACACTCATTAAGCAGACTAACAAGCTTCCCCTCGCAGGCCATACCTATTGTCATCACAGGAAATGTTATCAAAGAAGGATTTGGTTTTGTCATAGTAGCAGTTGGGTCCAAGTGGATCCTCCTCATCCGCATTCCCTTCGCTGTTTTGGGTATCAACACCTGAGTCACCTTTGTCTTCTCCATTTACAGGCTTCTCTGGTTTCTCAAGTTTATCTTCTACAAAATAAAAAGTAAACAGAAGCCTAAAAAACCCAGCACTGTTAACTTATTCCCAGATAGAAGCTATTCCGAATGCTCAAAATTACAACCACCTCTCCATAATTTAATGCAGAAATCAAGTAATTTGACACATAAATTAGGATGTTTTTGCTGCTGCTCTCTGGAGGTTTGATGTTCTATTTTCTGGGGGTTTAGTTAACAAAAACACCTGTGGCAGCAGGGATTTGACAGCCCTATTTTCTACCCTCTTCACTACCTCCTTCCCAGACTTAAGAGCCTCACTCAGTCAATCCCAATAAAAGCCACTCCATGGATTTGTTCATCCCCAGTATCAACAGTAAACTATTAACTCATTTAGAAATGATCCAGAAAAAGAGGCAAGCACCAGAGGACAGATCCTATGGGACTCTGCTAGTGTTCCTACTCCACACTGAAATCTGACCATTTATTCCTACCTTTTGTTTCCCAACCATTTACTGAAAAGGGAACTCCCTGTATTAACCTGTAACAGTTTTGTCCAAAAATAGGAGCAGCAGAGTAACTAACAGGTGGCTGGTCACAAGAGAATGAGGTAATCCAAACAGAAGCCTGCTAAAAAACAAGTGCTGGCAGAATGGTTTCTAACTACTCCTCTGTTCCTTTGGAAAAGGGTAAAAGCAAGAAAATGCTGGATACTTTCAAACAAACTCTCCTGCATACTACAGCAACATTCTGATCCCAAACTCATGTTTTTCCCATTGCTTTTGGTCTATAATCGATATTTTAATTTTTGTCCAATAATTGAAAACATAAAACATGGGGTTTCTTTTATTCCATCCTTTCCAGAGCTTTAAAGTAACAAACATTATTGGAGCTTCTGCTCAGGTAATCTGCATTTTAAACAAAGAGACTTGTTAGAACTTGACATATGACATTTGCTAATTAAAACTACTTCAAAGGTCAAACACTGACCAAAGCATTTAATAGATGATCCCAGTAATAAGCTTTTTACAACTGCAAACAAGACCGAATAGGATATGCCTTTTAAAAGTTGTTCTCCAAGGCAGAATTAAAACAGCAAAGACACAGTTTTTCCGTGCTCAAACACAAAGCAAAAATTGGTTTACCTTTTAATTTAAGTTTATTATGAAACTCTCTATCAATTTCCTCCTTGTTGAATTGTGCATTTGCACTTTCAAAGTCGAAGTCCTTCTCAAACTTCATCGGGCCATCCCTCCTAATCCCGAACCGTCCTCGGCCCCCCCTGTGGCCTCCGCGGCCTCTCCGTGCTGAAGGTGCCCCTGGAACTGAACAGAGGGACATTCTCTTCGGGTTTGTTTTGGGATAGGTTTTTCTCTGAGGGTGGTTGTTTGTTTGGTTTTTTTCGGTTTTGTTTTGCTCTCTGATTCCTGGGGTAACAGGTTGGGACTTCATGCATCCTCTTCCTGCACGTCTGTTGTTAAAAGTCCCATCAGAGCAGCTTGTAATTTGTAAATTCACTTACAGGAATGATGGCAGTGACACAGAAGACATAATAGTACTAAATGACTTTTTAGAAGTCATTAAAAGCTTCTTTTTTTTAAGAAAAGTTAAAATGTTAGTGGCTTTTCAATCAAGGATTTTTGTAGAAAAATTTCTTTCATGCTATTGTGTTTATAAATCCATGAATACAGCTTGGTTTACATTTTTATTCCATTTGCTTAATTTAGAGCAACCAGAAGAGATTTGCTCTTCCATGATGACTTTATGTGCTTGTATTATTCAGACACAATCATAGAATCATAGAATAGATTGGGTTGGAAAAGACCTCCAAGATCATCAAGTCCAACCCCTGA
>NW_020955625.1:476951-479168 GCF_003031625.1 Empidonax traillii | reverse complement strand
CCAATTACTATATCATGGCACTAAGGGCCACATCCAATCTCTGCTTAAAAACCTCCAGGGATGGTGAATCCACCACCTCTCTGGGCAGGCTGTTCCAATGCCTGATTACCCTCTCTGTAAAGAATTTCTTCCTAACATCTAACCTAAACCTCCCCTGGCAGAGCTTGAGCCCATGTCCCCTTGTCCTATTGCTGATTGCCTGGGAGAAGAGACCAACCCCCACCTGGCTATAACCTCCCTTCAGGTAGTTACCCACTAGAAATAAAATGTGAAAGAATTTATGTATTTTAGCAGATTTTAAAAAAATAATGAAGTCTGAAAACAACGATAGCTATTTCTCAAAACAAGATTTACCAATTTGTCGTTTGTTTTCATTTCTGAGTTCATTTTCTGATCTTGAAACCTTGTGTGCTTCAGCTAAAGTTGGAAATAAAAAAATGATTTGTTTATCCAATTAGGTATTTTTGACCATGCTTTTGTATATTTAATTCAGATTAAAAAAAAAAAATCCAAACCTATAAATGTAAACCACAAGTTTACAATCACAAAAGAAAAAAAAATAAATTTAGAATATATGCTTGACTTTAAAAAGGAATATATATCTAATCCAGGTCTCTGCTGGCCAGTGTGCCAGCAAGAGACATCAGGAAAATTCCTCTGTGTTACCCTTCATAAGAGCACTTCCTATGTGCATGGAAGGAAACAAGTTGTGTGAAGATCATCCAAAGCTACCTCGTCGGTGCTCTGGGTTCTCCAAGGATTTCTGGCCAGCAGACACCAAAGGCCTGGTTGGGACAGGACTCCTCCTCCCCACTGGTGCCGGGGTGGGCAAGTGGGCTGAAGCTGTTTGAACTGCTTGTTCCATGGTGGGGCTCCTTCTCAAGTGATCCATCTGAGGGCTTGAACGACCTGGGCCAAAATAAAACCAAACCCACTGAGCTATTTCTCAGGCACAAATGTGAGTTACTGGTCTCAACTGATCCAAACCTTACCAGGCGTGTCCAAAGAAATAAATATTTCTGTACCCTCAGATCTACTAATCCAGAATGAATGATATTTAGCAATACTCCCTCCCCCTGTCTAAAAGAAAAAAAATAGGTGGGACAATTAATCCCTACCAACCCACCCAGGATGTGCATTTAGCTGTGAAATGAAATTTTCCACATTGATTGGAGGTAAAAATACATCTTCTGCCTCCCTGGGAAGGCAAGGGGGAAGTGGCTGCTCCCAGAGGCAGAGACACAGCTCCAACCCCGAGATCCACGTGCTGTAGGGCCCTGCTGTGTTATCCCTGCCAAGCCAGGGCTGGCTGGTGCCAGGACTCTGCGGGTGAGGGAGCTCTGGTTGCTGCTCACACATGGCCATTTGCAGCACGAGTGGCTGGGGGCAGAAGCGTGTTCAGAATGGAGCCATTTGATCCAGCCAGGCAAGTGCACAACATCAAACAGCTAAATCTACTGAGAAATTAGAATAGGACTCAAGTCCCAGGAAGTAGAAGTTGCATCCTGTGACAAAAGCTCAACTAAAGAAAAAACAAAACCAAATCAAAACAACAGAAAATCCCCAACAAAACAAAACAAAACGAAAACCCAAACTCAACCAATAAAAGCAACCATACCACACTTGTAATCTACAAAGAGGAAAAATATTTTAAAAAGCAAACAGAGAAAAAACTGTTGATGCCCCACAAGACATTTTGTGGCAGAATATATGTTCATCTGGAGCATATGCCACATATTAAGTCAAAGAATCACACAGCTTTTAACTTCAGCTACAGCAAACCAAGCTAGTTTTTCGACAGAGAAATGCTCAGCATACCTTCCTCCCCTTCAATTAATCCAACAAATAGAACCTATTTTTGGCAACACACTCAACGAGTCCTGCAAACTCCTAATGGGTATACAAATCTCAGCTGAAACTTTGGAAAAAAGTCTGTTTGCCATGAAGTGTTTTGACTTTTAACACGACTGCATCATTTAAAAATAGCATCAGGGTTATATCTTAGCACATCCCTTTACTCACAGCAGTGAGGAGTGGAAGAGCAGGTGTTTTGATTTTGGAGAGCCATCTGCATGAAAGGCGAGGGTGAAGGTGCTCAATGTTTAGTTAGATTGGTTTTTTTTTCTTAGCTACTCAAAAATCATCACAAATTTCCTTTTTGCTTCTACTTTCTTTTTCCAAAACTACACAGTCTACCCACACAGTTTGTTCCTATTA
>NW_020955625.1:464035-476723 GCF_003031625.1 Empidonax traillii | reverse complement strand
AGGGGTTATATCTTAGCACATCCCTTTACTCACAGCAGTGAGGAGTGGAAGAGCAGGTGTTTTGATTTTGGAGAGCCATCTGCATGAAAGGCGAGGGTGAAGGTGCTCAATGTTTAGTTAGATTGGTTTTTTTTTCTTAGCTACTCAAAAATCATCACAAATTTCCTTTTTGCTTCTACTTTCTTTTTCCAAAACTACACAGTCTACCCACACAGTTTGTTCCTATTAAGCTGACCTGAGTCATGTCACCATCTCTCCAGGCAGTCAGGTCTGCTGCTACAAAAGCCACAGTTAGGAATAAAGATTTCAAAATTGTAGGCTGAAACACTTCTCATTTCAATCAGCACGAAGTATCCTGAGTTTTGTTATGTTATCAACAAAACCAGATACTGAATTTCCACATGCCTCTATTTGCTAACATTATTCCACTTAAGTCCTACTCCTCAGTACAGATGCTTTAAGGATAACAACAAATGTCTTGCTACCTATGCAGCACTCCAAGATATAGAACAACACATTTAAAAAGCAAATACAAAGCCTCCCGGTGCTTTCTGGGTTTAATACCAGGTGTTTTTGTGACAGAATTCAGCTCTTTTGTAGGCATTTCTGACAACCACCTAAGCCAAGGGGGCACCATTGGTCAAAAAAGAGCAAAGTTACTAAAACAGATTTTACCTTGAGACATCTGTGTTTTTAGAGATCTTGCATCTGTTGTAAATGCAGAACCAACTGCAGTGCTTTGGGACATGCTGGCACTGGCTGAGGAGTCTGTTCCAAAAGATGTTAAAGAACCTCCTGCTTTGGAAGAAATAATATAGTTGTAAAACCTGATTTAGGGTTTATTTCATTATTTTTAAATTAGTACTGATTTGTAAAGCCATATTAGACAGTTACTCTAGAATGCACATAAGTCTGTCCTTCCCATACACTTCTGGTTTTATCTAACATATGTATGTGCAGTAAGTGGGTAAGACTGTAATATCTTGATTGTTTTAATCTAATATAAAACATAAAAGAGCTCTTCTAACTTCAGCATCACAAGTATTAACAAAAAATAGTCGTGAGAGCATCTTACTGAGCAATAGATGTTATTGCTATATTTCCACTTTAACAACTCATTAATTGATATCAAATTACGGCCAATTCTACAGCCTTCCCTTCACATGGCTAACATTTTCAGTACCAGGAGTAACACTCTGCCATAAACAGTTACAAGACTGTAAGTTCGTGTGTGAAAGACTAAAATGTGAAATATAAAACTCTCAGGAAGGAAAGTTTGTTGTTAAGTCTGAGAGGGAACGTGGAATATAAAGGAGCCACCAGCCCATGCAGCTCACAAACACTTCAAGCAGGTATTTCACACCCAACTAACACCTTTAACAGCTGGAGGGCTGTGCTGAATCATCCAAACCCTCAGTTAAGGTGTCACAGCACAGTTATGGATGGGGCTTTTGTGGAGGGGCTGCTTCTGTCCCTTGGGAAATATCATGACCACAAGATGAATGTGATGAATATATACAAAACAGAATGAATTCCTGAGTAGAGGAACCTTTCCCCACTTGTCCCTCTGAGATAGGTGTTTAATTTTCAATCATAATTGCTTTGATTTGAGCTGCAAAGCCTATGAAAACCTCTGTACTCTTGAGCTAAACTGCAGGACTGATACAGACTGAAGAGTTTCAATGTGCCCCGGGATAAGACACTGCTGAAATTCTGAGCCCTGCCTGCCGCGTGAGCAGAGCCAGCAAGGCAAAGCCAAGTCCCCCAGCCCCACGTACCGACTCCCACAGCCCCGAACTGCTGGCCCACGAGTGGGCTGGGGCTGAACTGGCTGTAGGCCGGCATCCTGCCAAACGGGCCGTACGAGCCCACCGACTGGAACGACGAGCTGCTCGAGGACCCTAGAGAGGACTGAACACAAACACAGCACCTTTACACAAAAACCAGCAAAGAGTTCTGCGGGGCAAGAAAGGGAGAGACTCTAACAAGCGTTTTCACAGGTATGTACACGGTTTAGAAAGCGCTTTTACCCTTGCACCATCACAGACCTGAGAAAACAATGCCATGAAATTTTGCAACCTTTTCCCTAGAACCTCTGTTGTCAAACGCACAAATAAGCTTTGTTAGCAAACTTGGAAAGTGTTTATCTTTTTCCTTGAAGTTGCAAAGCCCACAGGAACAATAAAAGACCCAAACATACTTGAGGACGGTGGGGTTATCACTATTATTGGGGTTGGCAGTAACGCAACTTCACAGGTCTCAACTACCACTGACAAGAGGGGTTGCACCAAATTCAGCAAAAGCTCTCAGAGGAAGAAAAAAGCCTTTCCTCATAAGGAAGGATCAAGAATTCTATCCTACAGAATAGTTAAAACATTAGAATCATGAACACTTACATGGAATTATCAAGCTCCATTTGAAGCAAGAGTTTCCCTCTTGCTCTCAGGGATGATTTAAGATACTCCATAAGCACAATCAATAAGCCAACAGATTTCCAAAATGAAAAATGACTATTTCTGCCAGTCCATTTACTATGAAACAACAAGCTGATTAATCCTGAAGGCTTCAAGCTGTAAGCTGCTTTTCCTTCAGCTACCAAGTATTCCCTTTTCAAATAACTGCCCCTTTGTATGAAGCCTGCATAAAAACACATGGCTAGATGAAACACTTAAGTCAGGCAGCAAAAGAAGCTGAACACTAGAATCAAGAAACAAACAAGCAAAAATCACTAGTGATTTGGAGAGGTTTCAGCATCTACTCCATCTGACCTTTACCAAGTCTGATCTTTCCAAGAACTCCTGCGTACGTGTCCTCCTAAGCCAAGTGCCTTTCAAAAAAGGCATCAAGATCCACAAAAAAATTGTTTCTGAAAAAGCAGCAGCTTTGGAATCCAGTGCACTGTGCTAGAGTTGGGTTTCAACCTCCAATTCCACTGTTAAAGACATGATTCCAACGAGGCACATCTTCCCAGAGTTCTTTATGCTGGGTTGTGTGAACTTGAGAGCGATAAACATTTTAAACACTCAGCCAGAGAGCACTGAGAGCTACCAGGCTACACCTGAGAAGATGTTGTGACTCACCTGAACGATGGCAGGGTCCTGTGGCAAAGAGCACTGAGGCTTTGGTGGCTCACACACAGTCAGGTCTTTGATGTCACTGCCACGGAATATGATGTACTCGAAGACCTCATCGCGAGGAGGGATCGGCCTGTCCGTCGGTCTGTCCTCGGTGCCAAAGGAGCGAACTGCAATGTTGGAGACACAGAGAACAATCAAAACAGCCCACATTCAACACAACTTACTGCAGAGAACAACAGCTTGAAACAAACAGAATAAAATTTTGCTGAGGAAAACAACCTTATTAAATAGGCAGCATATTCTTTATCATTATCGACTCCTTAGTCATTTGATCTTAAAAATTTCAGTTAAAAACCACGTAGAAAGACTGAGACACCACTTATGCTATCACTTACATGTTCATTATTTCAACTGTTTTATGAGGGCAAGGGGAAGCAGCAAGGCAGTTTTTTTGGCTGGTAAGTCAGTCCTATGAATCAAGGAATACATGAGTTTACATACTTCATATCTGTACTTGCAAATCAGGAAAAAATATGTTAATACTACTAGAAACTAGAATATTAGAAGTTATTCAAAGTGAAGTATTTCTCAGTATATCCAAGGGCTAAATAAAGATTTAATAAAACAACAGGAATTCTGTGGTATGTATGTACAATTTTCACCGAGCAAAATGCATTCTCTTGCTGGTGTAAGGCTCATATGATCTCTGTCAAACGAAGCAAACTCACTGGGGCATAACTATCTTCCTAAGGAGGCCTGCACAGGGTGCAGCACGCCAAGACATTGGATTATTTGTATGTACCTAGCTGAATTCCAACAGTTTTCCAATTGCACAGCAACAAAGTTTATCAAGCTCCTCCTTTTGCACTACATAAAATCACCATGTACATGGTGGAACTGATACATCACTTTACTGTCACTGCCCTCCTCACCTTAAAACCCTGGGTGAGTATCAAGAGAACCAAAAAAAAAATCAGCTGAAGAGATATGTCTTCAAGAGCCAGAGTTTCATAAGCCAAAACCAAACAATGGATTGAAACCACAGACAAAAACCCCCAAACTCCAAAATCATGACAATGACATTCACAATCTCATCAACTTGCAGCAGCTTTAACAATCCCTCATGACTGTTTTTGCTCCAGCCTTTTAGATCGTGGTTGCTTTGTAATGTACTACAGATAATGCTGAGAAAAATCTGTATTTGGCTTTAATTTACCAGAATTAGATTTCCCTCATTTTCAGATGAATCAACATTTTGGAGACATCACTAGGCACTTATTTGCAGCCATAAAACCATTAGTCAAGAGCTGTATGAAGTGACACTGAGTCATTTCTCAAGCTGCACCGACCATGTTCCATCACTGTTACTTCTTGTAATGCTGCATAAACAGAGCTTAACAGTCAAGTACTACAAACATTTTTGAGAAGCAAAATTAAGGGGTAAAAAGATCACACTACAAGGAAAAATAATAACATTAAGTGGCTACAATTGTTTTGTTCATTCTTGTATCATCTACTGAGTTGACTTTAATCAACTTTTCTATTTCTGTGCACCTTAAAGTTTCCTCTGAATGGTCCTGTAAAATATAAGTGCTGCAAAAAGGCACATTCTGTTAAGTGAAAGTCAATACTTGTCAGGAGAGAAATCTGTCTCCTCTTTTTCCTCTACAGAAAAAGATATCTGAAGCTTAATCTGCAGAAATTAACTGCAGGTAACGCTTAATAACATTATCAATTGGTCATGTGCATTACTACACTTCATTCCATTGCTTCTATTCACCAAGCTTTTCCATTTCACTGTCCTGACCATGGATCCACCCTCCCTCTCTGACCATCCTATACTCTATTTATGCGGTAACTAATACATTAACTTGGACTTTCATTCCAGCATTTGACCTGCTGTCTTGGCAAGTAAAACTATAGCTGATTTTCTGTTGCTTCTCTCTGGTTTCTCTAGTAGCCATTTTGTACAACTTTCTGCAAAAGACAAACCCAGTGTCATCCAGTGAAGATCTGCTCTGCTGGAGAGGGGTGAGCAAACTCCTCTGACTGGCAATTCAGCCCTGCCTTCCCACCCCAAGCAACAGAAATAACCACCCCAAGTCCGATTTCCTTCTAAAGCAGGAACCAGGTCGTCATGGGCAGCGATCTAAAAAAGGGCTACTCGATGCTTTTGCAGGGTCTACCCCAATCAGGCCCTTTGGAGAGCAGTATAACACAAGCAGTTTAAAGCTACTTTTAGTATTTTCCAAAGGCTTAGCTACCTTTACAGTTTCTCCTTTCCCAACTTGGATTAGGATTTAGCATAATCTGAGCCCATTAAAGTAAAAACTCTAATATTAAGGTGGCCAGTACAACAGCATTTTAGAAAGAAACAGCTTTCACCACGGTTTTGCATAATTAGAAATACTAAGTATCAAGATCACAAAATTTTGGAAGAGCAACAGGCTTGGAGCGCTCTCTCAGCCCCCTCTCTGGGGGTATTCCCTCATTCTCCCTCCTTCCTCCAGAACAAGGCTCAGTGGTTCATCTACAGCAAAATACCGAAGAGTGAGAGAAAATGAAAACAAGCCTGTGAAAGGCAACACAATCTTACAGCTCACCCCAGAACTGTGGCAAAACCAGTAGCCTCACCTTGGCAAGTTCAGGTTTGGTCTTTGGTTTTTTTAAAGAGCTAAACTGGCTTAGGGACTTGCAAACAAACAGGCAACCAGATCATGTTAAAGGCAAACTTATTTTTTTATCAGTGTAAACACAATTATGTAGCTAGTTAGAAAGAAGCTCACCCTGTTAAGGATTCATGTATGTACTTGCACCCAAGTAGTTCCACCAAGTTCATATGCAAGTGCTGGGAGCAAGTTTTTGTACAGATTTTGACTATGTCACTACTATATTTTAATGTATATTGCCACATCACACTGCTGTAGAATTCAATGGCAACATTGCACCTTGCCCTATCACTTAGCAGATATGATTACTTGCTGATTCACACAGGGGGTTTAAGTAGAATGTTCTTCAAAAGCCAAGCTATTCACTCTGCTAGCAAGAGGACCCTGTTCCCATATAATGTGAATTATTTCAGTCTCTGTGCACAGCACTGACTCACTCTGCTCCCCTCCCTCCCTGGGCAGCAAACACACACAAAAACAGCTCCCCCACTCCTGACAAACACAGGGGTTCCTCCAAACATCCCAACCCCTCCCCTGGGATCCTCTGGGATCCCTGCACACCCCAGCGCAGGAGTGTGAACAGGAACAGTCAGTTCAGCCGTGTTCCCTTCCTGCTGGGTGCTGAGTTTACAAGACATGGATGAGAGGGCACAGCCAGGAGGGGGCTTTGAGCAGAGGAACTGTTCTGCTGGGACACACCATGCACAGGTCTGGTTGGGCACGTGTGCACTAAACCGCCAGACATGCAGGGAGCAGGACACTTCACTGACTAAAGGAGCAATTTATAAAAAAACATGATAAAAATGTAACCCTTCCCTTTCCCGCTCCCACCCCTGAATGATAAAAAGCAGCTCAGATCTTCACAGGAATTTAACTTCCTTCTGTCTACATTTCCGAGTCTTTCACCTGCGACTAATACTGTGTAAAAGTCTAAGAGGAAAGTTTTCTTTTTGATGTGTCATTATACCATGGCAAACACTACCACAGATGGCTGAAAATGCCAGAAATACCAGAAGTTTAACTACTTGTTAATTTACCAAAAGCTATTTCAATAATGTCTATCAATTAATGTAACTCTCAATGGTGCAACAGCTGAAAAGTGACAACTGGTGCATTATACCAGAGAGACAACATATAATTTCCTGTTTCTTATACTCTCATGCCTAAGGATTCCCTATTGTTGAAAGGAACAAAGCTTTTCCCAACCCATCATGGATATTCTTACATAGCTTACCTGCATTAAAAATCACTCTCTCCAAATCAGTGCTTTGAAATTGAAAAACACTACAGTATGAAAGATCACACCTCATTTTTATTGCCATATTTCAGATCAAGCATCACAATCATTCTTAACTGCCCCAGGCAGGGCAGCACTTCCCAGCAAGAAAACTAACCATGGCTTGCAAACTCTCTTCTTAAACTGGTTGGACTTCATGATATTTTAAAAAATTAATAATGCTTTTTTTTAAAAAGAAAGAACTATTAATTAGAACCATGAACTGGAAAGACATTTCAAGTTAATTTAACTTGAGGCTTGACAACAGGAGTTGAGTGGTTTGGTTGCAGACACTGTCTCTGAAAAGCTGGCAATCCAAAGCAAACATGTGCGCCAATATTATTTAAGAACCTCAAATACTTGCATAGCTTGCTCAATGCCTGGAATCCAGTGTGCCTGGGCGTTTTCCCTGCTGTTTAAATAACCACACACTGCAACATTTGGGGAGAGGATGCACGGATTTCCCTGCTCAGACTCCAGTGCAGGACAGAAATGTTCTGCTCAGTGTTTAACAGCTGCTCTCTGACTCGTGAGACACAGGCCCCAAGTTTTGCTCAGTGAAAGATCCCAGCCTGGTAAACAAAATGCTGATGAGGGAAGGAGAGCAGACTGCCCTCAGTGAGGGAGGACTACAGGCCCTGCTGGCAACCCAGAGATCTTATTTTTGTCTGGAACCCCAGACAATTTAAGATAAATGAGGGCATTCCACGAACACAACTTCAAGAGATTAGTCTCTGACTTGAGTTTAGCTCACACAAATCCTACTGCTGGGCGAATCTGCAGTTATGCAAGAACAGATTCTACCTCTGCTTTTGCACTTTATGTCACAATTTTAGTGAATTCCTTTAGAATATGAATAATGATAAGCTGTCCTGCACTCAATCCAGGTAACAGCAACATGCCAGTCTACACAGCTGAGCAAGTGAAAGCATCAAGTCGTCTTTTGAGGCTTTTTTTTTGCCTCCTTCTAGCGGAAAATTTGACATTTGTGATGAAGATCCACATTAAACAGTTCTAGTTTGACTTCTGGACTCAGCAAAGGAAGAAGAGGGAACTATTCACAGTTGCAGAGGAAGTTCTGCTGCTTTCACACACAGACCTGGCCGTGGTTAATCACACTTGCCACCCTACATAGACTCTGTCACAGCCATTCAATGACCTGAGCTTTCAGAATATTCAATATTCCTCCAATATTCCAGAGCTGAGCATTCTGCTCATGAGCACAGCAGACTGTTCCTCGGTCTAATGTGGTTGTTATCAGCTCCAGATTAATCTCAAGATTTTTAGTTCCATGGGGCCCAGAAATACTGGTTTATTCTCTTCTGAATCATGACGCTCTATTACAAAACATACATTCTTCAGCTCACTCAGCCAAGTTTTATTAAAGCAAATGTAATGGTTTGGATTTACATTTGAGACGAGAGCTATGGGAAGAGAGCAGATTAGACTCGTAACTGTAGTTTGATCTGTCTTAAATATGTACACTTTGGCAGATATGCCACAACATGACTTAACCACTCTTGAGAAGTCATGCAAAATTGGCTTGGTCAGCACGAAATCAGTCTAATTTTGGACAAGGCTATCACAAGGTCCTCGAGGATGGGATTCTTTTTCCAAGTTCTTCTGCACAAACCTTAACAATCACGGCGTGCAAATGGAATCCCTCAACACTTATTTTTAATCACAGTGTTCATATTTTTCTCACATAAACCGATACCAGCTGTCCTCTTAAAGTAGATAATGAGACTCCAGCAGGATAATTTAACCCAAAGGCAACTTCAGAAACAAGTACAAGTCACACAGTAAAATCTAAGTGCCTCATAAACGAAATACAAGGACCAAACCTACTGCAAGGTGTTCCAAAGCCCACGTATCAGAATTTACAAAACAAATCTACTTCTTAAACAATGAGGGGGGGGGGGAGGAGGCCTTAAAGTACCACAGCACCCAACTGAGAGTTCCCACAAAGGCCAGTGAAAGCAAACGCCCCACACGGTATCAGCCAGCCGTGTCAAACAGACCGCCGTTCAGCCTTTCCTATCGGCCCTGGCCAAAATATTTCATTTATACTACAGCCGCATAAATCCTCCGCTTCTCTATATGCATTTAGATGATTTAACAAAACTTCTTAGAAGCAAGAAGTGTAAAGTAAAACACTACTGAGTTTTGCAAAATCCATTATAAAGAGGTTCTGACTAACAGTTTGACTCGATGTTTTATGTTGAGAGTGCATTATCAGGCTCGAGAAACACTGAAATCCTTCGGACGCCCAGTTTCAAAGATCCTCTTTTTCTTTTCTTCCCAACTCTGTTCTCAGCAAACATGTCTTTCTAACTTTCTTATACATATATATATATATATGTACACATATATTTTCTGGCCGACACGTTCCCATAGCATTTCGAACCATGCAGCGCCCCAGAGATATCTTCCAAACCGAGAGCTCAGGCTCAGCTCCTGTGCCCACAGCCCAGCACTCGGGAATCCCCTCCGGCCCCGGCTGTCCCAGGGTGAGGCACAGCCCAGCCGTGCGCGGCCCGGGAACCCTGCAGGTCTGGAATCCTTACGATGCAGAGAAAACCCCCTCGCAGCCTCCCCCTCCTTCTCCCTTTTACGCACTAACTCTGGAGCGCTTCCACTGCCGAGAGCTTCGTCCCTGCGCTCCGCCCGGGACCCTCAGCCCAGCGCTGGCCCGGCCCCGCTCCCGGTTGCTCCGCGGGGCCCCGGTAGGAGCGGGGCCGCCGTTCTTCCCCAGCCCCTCGCTCCTCTCCGCCGCAGCCGCCCCGGCGGGACGAGGAGGGCTCCGAGCAGCCCCTCCGCCCCGGCCGCCCCCGGTCCCGCCCGCTCCCCTCCCGCCCGCGGCCTTACCCTTGGCCAGCGCCACCGTGGAGTTCTCGGTGTCGATGGTGTACAGGATCCCCTCATAGCGGATCTCGGCCTTGGAGATGAGGCTGATCTTGCTCCCGATGTAGGGCGTCCCCCCGCTCATGGCGCTGCTCCTCGGTCAGGGACACCCCTCCTCCTCCTCCTCCTCCTCCCTCCCCAGCCAAGCGCTCCTCCAGCCGGGCCCCGGCCGCCCAGCGAGCGTGGCGCAGAGGCGCGGCAGGCGCTGTTCCCCCGGTCCCGAGCGCCGCTCCCCGCGCAGCACAGCGCCCAGCGCGACCCCGCCGGAGCCTCAGCACGGCCCGCGCCCCGCGGCTCCCAACATGGCCGCCTTCGCCTCGCCCGCCCCCCCGCCCGGCCCGCCGCGGGCATGCCGGGACCGCGCACTTCTCGCGAGAGCGCCGGGCGGGGCCGGGCCGCGCACAGCCGGGAGGGGAGGGGCGGCCATTGCGGCCGAGCGGGAGAGGCACGGACGGAGCGGCGGCACCGACCGGACCGGACTGGACTGGACTGGACCGGACTGGACTGGACTGACTGACTGGCACCGAACAGACCGGACCGGACTGGACCGGACTGGACTGACTGGCACCGAACAGACCGGACCGGACTGGACTGACTGGCACCGAACAGACCGGACCGGACCGCACCGGACTGGACTGACTGGCACCGAACAGACCGGACCGGACCGCACCGGACTGGACTGGACTGACTGGCACCGAACAGACCGGACCGGACTGGACTGACTGGCACCGAACAGACCGGACCGGACCGCACCGGACTGGACTGACTGGCACCGAACAGACCGGACCGGACTGGACTGACTGGCACAGAACAGACCGGACCGGACGGGCACCGGCGGAATGGGGTGGCGGCGGGACCGGGAGGAGCGGCACCGACCGGCCCTGCCCAGCCCAGCCCGGCCCGGCCCGGCTCTGCCCCCGGGTTCCCCGGCCCCGTCCCGTGAGCTCCGGGCAGTGCCGGCGGGTTTGGTGATTTGGCGTGTCCGAGGGTTGCCCGAGCCACCTGGAATGGCAAATCCCGATGATTTTAGAAGCCGTTCGTACAAGTTCAGGACGCAGCCGTGAGGAGAAGCGCAGGAGTGTAGGCGGGGATAACACGGGTTTGTGTTCCACAAGGATCCCGTTTTACTCTGCTGAGGGTGTTGAGAGAGTCAGATCTTGCCAGCCAACAGTAACACAACTGTGGATGAAATCTCGACCTGAAAAAATACCCCTTTAGTACAGGTAAACACACACACAAAATCACGATTTTGAGATTGCACTCAATTTGTACATCTTAAATAAAAATCACAAATAAGGCTTCTGCTGGAAGCTTTGCCTCTTAAAACATGGTACAGGTTCCCCTTTTGTATTTACAGCCTGGAAAACAACACAACAAAGACCAACCTCTGGAAAGGGGACTTAGTAGCTTTTGTTGCAGCTACTGGACATTAATATGTTGCAAAGATTCAGCAAGTATTTTGTTCGGAATAGGGGTTTGAAACGCAATAACCAACCAGATTTTTCCAGAAAGGGCCCGTGTGTTTCTAAATGGGAGCCAGAATAGAGTCCTGGGAACTTTGTTCCCGAGTTGAACTGACTGTAAAGTCACGGAGGATTTGAGTGCCCGGGGAGATTTCCTGTAATCGCTCTCACCATGTCCTGGACTACTTGAAAGACTTTGTAGCAAAGTTCTGCAGTAAATGACTCATAAACCATATCAAGTCCTCAGGAGACCCCTACTCAGGTCAAGTAAAGCTACTCCTTAGAAAAGTAACAAAGACACCGATATTCTGTTACAAGGGAAGAGGCTGGTGTGGCTGCTTCTGAACCAGGGCAAAATGACATCCGTTGGAGGAGGTGGAGAGCCTGCAAACACTCTGGAGGATCAGCTCTGGTTTTCCTGCCTCCTCACAGAGGAGGATGTATCTGCATCAGATATGGGTGGGGCTTGAAAGGAAAAAACACCTTTAGGGGAGGTCACAGGGCAGTCCTGGCTCATGGAGAGAGGGAGCAGACCCAGAGGAAGGGAGGAAGGAAAGGTGGTTCTGACACGACAGCCCAGAGAAGGGGAAGAGGAATACCTTGAAATACAGCTGTTTGCCCCAAAGAGTCACGTGGCTTTGCTTCTGGTGAACAACTTCCTAATTCTTTCCTCATCTGCCTCTCAAAAGTGGAGTTGAAGTACTCCCATTTATAGAATTAGGGTTCCAAGCTCGTGTGGTTGGAACAGGAAATAGAAATAGACATTTCTTTGAGCTCAGGACACAGTAAATGAGCATTTCAGGAGAGAATTCAAGTGGAAAACTATCGGAGTTTATTTTTCACAGAATCACGGAGTGGATCAGGTTGGAAGGGACCACAGTGGGTTATCTGGTCCAGCAGGGTCATCCCACAGCATGAGGCTCAGGATTGTGTCCAGATGGTTCTGGAATATCCCCAGTGAGGAGACTCCACACCTTCTCTGCTCTCTGTTCAGAGCTGGGTCATTGCCCAGCAAAGAAGTTCTTCCTCCTGTCCAGCTGGAGCTTCCTGGGCATCAGTTCCTCTCGTTCCTCTCGTGCCATTGCTGGGCCCCCCCAGCAGAGCCTGGTCCATCCTCTGCCCCCTCCCTGCACACACTGACAGACATGGATGGGGTCCCCTTCTCAGTGTCTCCTCTGGAGGCTGGACAGGCTGGACACTCTTTTCTGAAACAACTTGCAAGTTTCTGGAAGAGAGAAGTTGGCCAGAATGAATTAAAAAAAAAAAAAAAAAAAAAAAAAAAAAAAAAAAAAAAAAAAA
>NW_020955625.1:462434-463434 GCF_003031625.1 Empidonax traillii | reverse complement strand
AAAAAAAAAAAAAGGTAAAATAGAAAACAACTCCCTTGGAAAACTTTATAAGATTTCAGAAGTTATCTCAAAATCTTATCTGAACCTGGTAGGTACCATCTTGATGTTAAATTTAAACTTAAGATAGTTGAACTGTATATCTGAAGGCACTGAAATTGTGTATTTGAAAGAAACATATAATCAGGAAAACAGTGCTCCTTTCTAAGCACTTTCACTCCTTTAAAAGACAAGAAGCTGCTTGTCTCTGTGACCTGTTATCACTGAACTCCTGAAAAATGAAAGAGCAATAAATATGTTCAGAAATGTCTTCTGGGATGAAACACATGTGAATGTTTGAAAAATAATTTTGTAGTAGAAGAATGAATACAATAGTTCACAGAGATTCTGTGCTTTACTAGAAGTCTCGTTCTCTCTGTGAAAGCTCAAGCCCCAAACCACTTTTAGCAGCAGGTTTATAGACATTCTTAGATATGTCCTCACCTCTTGATTTGAAAGCAGCCCAGTTTGTCACTGTACATCAAGTTTTGTTAAATAAAACATTCCATTATGCTTCCTTACTCTGTGTGTTTATAGATATATGGCTCAATTTGGAAGAGGTGAGTGGGAAGAAATACCAATTAATGTTTTATAGATTTCCCACCCACAAATGTCTGTTAAAATTTAATACTTGCCATTTTCTCCTTCTGGTGGGAAGGTGACTTTTATCTTCTGAAGTTCCAAAGCAGTAAAGTTTCCTCCAGGGTGGTTTTTATGGAAACACCCAGTGTAATGCCACAGAAAAATGGACATTAAAATTTGTTTCATAGTCAGTACTAATTGCAGAATCACATGTCTAATTTTCCATTCTCTTATGAAAATTCTGGAGATGATGGTATGCAAATAAAGTCCAGGATCAGGGCAAGTGGTGGTATGAAATGTGCTGTGATAAAATCAAGAAAATGTGTGACTCATAACAAAGTAGTATTGGATAGATAGATATTTTTCCAACCGAAATAATTAT
>NW_020955625.1:386783-462143 GCF_003031625.1 Empidonax traillii | reverse complement strand
GAATCACATGTCTAATTTTCCATTCTCTTATGAAAATTCTGGAGATGATGGTATGCAAATAAAGTCCAGGATCAGGGCAAGTGGTGGTATGAAATGTGCTGTGATAAAATCAAGAAAATGTGTGACTCATAACAAAGTAGTATTGGATAGATAGATATTTTTCCAACCGAAATAATTATTCTTTCTATTTGTGCAATAGCAAACTGAGTCACAGCATCCACTATGTTTTAATTAAGTTTCCAGGTAGAAACATTTGTTAAAAATCCAAATTTAATTCAGCTGTAGCACTCCACGAAAGCAGTACTTCTTTGCTAAGCAAATTTTTGATGTATAGACCTCTTGTGTACATTTAATGCTGCCTTTCATAACCACTGCTGTGCTTTCCCCTTCACTTACTGCACCATCTCCTGCTCATACATCCTGACCACACCTTTGGGTTTTCAATATTTTACTGGCCATTTTATTGAAGAAATATGCACTGGTTGAATTTCGGGAGACGTTTCAACTTATCCTAATTAAACTGGTGCAACCTATATTTAATGTGTTTAAAAGTGGTTTATTTTGATTCATCACAAGCCTACTCCTAAAGGACAATGGGGAAAAAACTACCCTGAATAAAAATGTGACCTTCACTGAGAGGAAAGAGAAGGTAACAGAGCAGCTTAGTGTGGTGACTCCAGAGGGTTGTACAGGGTATGAACAGATGGAGTTGGGGCTGGAGAGGAGCTGAGAGCACTGAGAGCCCTTCACTTGCTTCCACCAGTGCAGTGAGATTGGGGGGGGTTATTCACTGAGATACCTGATACAGTTTTGTGGGAAATCCTGAAAAAATCAGAAAATGAAGGGTGATTCACTGTTTCAGACCACAGAGCAGCAGCTCAAGTACAGCTCAGTTACAGTCCCCCCTGCAGGGCAGCAGGGACAGAGCTGCAATCCCATCTGTCTGCTGCCTGGAGCACAAATCTGCGGGGATCCCCCATCAGAGGGGGAAACTTTTCATTTGGAGGGTCCCATCAAAGACACTGCCCTGTCATTAGTTATAAAATGGTGATTTAAGACCACTGTCTTTCTCTTAAATGGTATTTCCGAGTGCGTGAGGAAGTGTTGATGGGAAAAGGGCACACAGGAGTGCGACGGCCGAAGCGTTAGTAACAAAATGAACTACCTTCCATCTCCCGTGGGGATGCTGCGGGATCAGCACGCCGGAGCAGCTGCTGCGGGGATGCAAAGAGTCTTATTTTTGGTTTACAAGTCGTCTTCTTCCAACAGCGTCCCCGCTAGGAAACTGTATCCCTGCAGCCGCTGTTGGTTGGGACACACGCAGCCCGCAGCAGGGGCCGGGGCAGCTCCCGCAGCGCAGATCGCGCCCAGGGGCCGGTGCGGGGCAGCCCAGGCGGGTCCGGCGGTTGCCCCGGGCGGGACGGGACGGGGCGAGCGGAGGCGAAGGGCAGGGGTGCGGCCCCGGGCTGGGCCCGGCCCGAGGGGTCCCTGCGGGTACCGGGGGGCAGGGGCTGCTGCACGGCCCGCACCTGCGGCATTGCCCAGCACACCGTGCTGCCCGCGGCTTCTCCGGGGCTCTGCGGCGCTCTGGGCCCCGGGGATGGCGCACGGGCGGACACTGGGGCGGTCCCGGGTCATGCCTGAGTGTTCCCGGGGTTCCCGATCCATCCCCGACTGTTCCCGGTCCGTCCCCGGGGCGGGGCGGAGGCGCCGCCCCTCCCATGGTGCCCCGCGCGCGGCAGAGCCCCGCGCGTGCGCGCCGCGGCGCCGGCTCCCAGCTCAGCGCAAGATGGCGGCGGGCGCGTCGGACCCCCTGGAAGAGATGCTGCTCTTCTCCGAGGAGGTGGATGAGAAGGCGCTCAGCGACCTGGTGGGATCCCTGGAATCGCAGCTGGCGGGCGGCCGCGGCCCCGCCGAGCCGCCCGCGCCCAGGACCTCCGCCCCGTCCCAGCCGCCGCCGCCGCAGCAGCAGGGGAGCCTGGCGGGGGGCAGCAGCCCCGGCCGGCAGCAGCAGCAGCACGGCCGCCCCGCGTCCCCTCCCGCGCCCGGCCCCGGGGAGGCGGCGGGGCGCCCCGGCACCGCGGGCAGCCGAGCCCCCGCCGCGGGGCCGCCGCCGGCCCCGTCCCCGCCGGCGGCGCTGGCGGCGGCGGGGCGGGCAGCGAGTGTAAACAGTAGTAGTGTGCAGCAATCACATGGAGCGGCGCCCGCCGGCGGCAGCCCCGCCGCGCCCGCCCCGCCGCCGCCCGCCGCCCCTGCCCCGCCTGTCAACAACCATGTGGCTGCCGGCGCCGGGCGGGACGCGGGGAGCCCCGGCCCCGGCCCCAGCCCGCCCGCCGCCGACAGCGCGCCCGGGCCCGCGGCGGGCGGCGGGGCCCCGGCGGGGGGCGGCGGGGCGGGGGGAGCGGCCGAGGGCGCCGCCGCTGCCCCCGCGCCGCGCCCCGGCGAGGCGGCGCCCACCGGGGAGGGCTCGGGGGCCCGCCCGGCCGCGGGGCCGCCCGCCAGCGGGGCCGCCCCGCCGCCCGCAGCGCTGCCCGCGCCCGCCGCCTCCGCCAGCCCCGCGCCCGCCGCGCCGGCCCCCACAGCCCCCGCCGCGCCCAAGCCCGCGGGGCCCGCCAAGCCCGGCGCTGGCGCTGCCCTGCCCGCCGCCCCCCAGCCCGTGTCCCCGCGGCCCGCGCTGGGCGCTGCCCCCCCCCGCATCGTGGCCCCGCAGCTGATCGTGCGGCCCCCCCCGCAAACCACCATCCAGCTGCCGCCCGGCTTCACCATCCCGCCCGGTAAGTGAGCGCCGCGCTCCCCGCGCCGTCTCACGTTCTTGGCCCCAGGGCTTTTCTCCCCCTGAAGTTATCACCTTCCCGCTGCTCGACGTGCTGGAAACCGGAGAAGAGCCACCGCCACGGGCTGCCGCTAATTAGGGTGTCACTGGCGCGGCTCGTGCTCGGTAATTGCAGCTGTTGAGGGTGAGTTACTGGAGTGTCCTGGGGTCAGCGGCAGTCACGGTGAGTTACCCCGAGGTGGGACCGGACACAAAGCTGGGGTGTTAGCTAAGAATAACTTCATATACGTTTGGGAGGACTTTCTTTTCTGCTTTACACGTGATAGTCTTGAAAAAGTTTTGCTGCTGGAAAGCATGTCTTGTGCTGCAAATCAGGTGGCAGGATACAGGCAAATCTGTGCAATGTAGAATTTTCAGTGATTGCGGTGGTGTCATTGTCTGCTGTGTCAGGGCAGTCTTCACATTTCATTTCCAACTCTGAGGTAACTGTTATGTCCTGTTTGTGCTGCTCTAAGTTTCTTAACTTTCGTTACTAAAAATGTAAGTTCAGCAAGGTTGCTGTCTAACCAAAGCAGCATCCCTTCATCCCAGTGATTCCTGATCTAACTCTATATTGTTTCATCTGAGGAGTTCTATGGTCCCCTATTTTGACTTTCGTGTTGCAAAGGCTTGGATATCTTCGTGTCTTTTTGACTTAGGATTTGACTTAACATTTGAACTGCTTTTTTTCCCCTGTTAATATCAGTGTCTGAGATAACTTACTTCTACCATCTTGTTTCTTAAAATATTTGATACTTATTGCCTAAGTAGAGCAACAGTGGGATGGTCTAGAAGCTTTCCTTTAGGTTGACTGGGTAGTAGTTGTGTATTTGGCCATAGTTTATGAAAGATCCCCCAGATTCTGATGCTCCAAACATGCAAAGCTTGCTGGTTTCACGAAGACCCAACTTACTTGAAGTTGCTCTTCAGACTTGACTCGCTGTTGTCAGTCTGTCCAGAATTGCTGTGTGCATATGATAATGTGCACTGTAACTTTGCACACAGTCTCTGAAGTTCATTGTGCCAATACTTTGACCTGTTACTCTCACACAGAAGAGGGAAAACGGAGCCTTTGAAAACGGTCTAACCCAGGGTTTAGTAAATGTTAAGTAAATAACACTCTGGAAAGTTATAATTCGAGTTTGATTTCGTTACAAGATAGTTGGAAATCCATTAAATTTGCAAAAACATGAAGAGAGTATGTTCTAATGTGAAGTTACTCAGAAAATGCAGTGGTGTTTTTGAGTTTTTAAACTGGTGGATCATTTGTAATTAATCTGAAACTCCCATACTGCAACCTTCTGCATAAAGCAGAAATTTAGAATCAGTTTTTGAGAATAGGTTTTTCTGGTGAATAATACTCATAAGTTGTGTATTTCATCTTTAACTGGCTGACGGGAAGGTAAAATAGTCTCATAATGACCAAATTCTAATGTACATACTACTCAGCAAAAGGAATTTGTAGCCCTCCAAACTGAATTAAACATAATGTTAATACATGAACATTTATGCCTCTGTAGTAGTAATTACGTCTGCAACTTTAATTGAGGTTGTGTGGCATGTGCTGCATTTAATTTGTCCTTTCCATTCAATTTTCCCCTATTGAGAATAAAGGTTTAGAAAATGGGAAGATAAATTAACAACACACCTGTGAACCTGTGTAATGCAAATGTGAATTTTTTAACGTGTGGCAGGATTATCCTGTGAGGATTTTTTTTAATTCAGGTTTACAACATAATCAGAGAAGCGATAACCTGTTTGACCAACATATTGCAGTGTCCAGATGTTTTAGGAATGGCATATACCAAACACATCATCTGCTTGCAGAACATTCTACAGATAAAAACTGGGAAGTTTATGCTTCAGTGGCTAATGGACCTTAAAGGTTACCTTTTAAAAGAGTTTTTAAGGGTTTTTTTTAAGGGGTTTCTTTCAACTTTTTTTTTTTTTTTTTTTTTTTTTTTTTTTTTTTTTTTTTTTTTTTTTTTTTTTTTTTTTTTTTTTTTTTTTTTTTTTTTTTTTTTTTTTTTTTTTTTTTTTTTTTTTTTTTTTTTTTTTTTTTTTTTTTTTTTTTTTTTTTTTTTTTTTTTTTTTTTTTTTTTTTTTTTTTTTTTTTAATTACTCTTTGCTTTGAAAGGGAGTTGTGATTAAGGGTTTGGAGTTTGGATGTGGTCCTTGCTGTAGCTCTGCCTGCTACCTTAAACCTCGTTTTCCACGAATCTTCAGTTTGTAGTGGCAGAAATTTGCCTGTTTGTGTTTGTAGCAGTGAAGGCTGGCAGGGGACACCCAAGACTGTGTGAGGGCGGGCTTTTATTGGTGCTGCAGTTCGCTCACACGTTCATCCCACATCTGGGACTTGGTTTTCTATGTCAGAAACTGAAAGAAAGACTTTCTTGGTATAGGGTTCTGAAATTTGTTACACTGGTGTTTGAATTGCTTTGTCATCAAGTGATTTTGTGTCCCTTTAATGGGGACCTTCTTCGTTTTCCTTTAAAAAGCTAAAAAGTATATATGAAGCGATTTGCACATGGAAATAAGTTGTGGAAACAATGTCTGCTGACTGTTGACAGCAGAATAAAAGGGTTCTTATTTTTTTGGTTCTCTCGTAGCTGCAAGCAAGATGTTTTTCTGTTTATTTGACCCATTGTATCCTATGTAGGTTACATTATTAAAGTGTATTCTGGAGCTAACTTGGAATTTCCCTTTAAATACTCTGTCTGGTAACTGTTTTTTTAGTTCTGAGTGAACTAGAGGAAGATCATTGCATGCTTTGCAGTGACCTTGAATAAGTGTGAAGTCCAGGTGATCCAGGTACCAGCTTAGCCATTGTCTCCCCTTCACTGCCCTGCTGACCAGAAAACTTAGTGCACAACTCGATGGCAGTGGCTATGTTGTGTAGAAGGCCCCTATTTGTGAGCTGTTTTACAAGAAAATAATCTGAAAAATTAGAATTTTCTTCCAGAAATTGTTAATTTTAAAACAATTCCGTTGCTGTTTTCCTAACATTGCTGCACTGGTATCATTGTGTGCTGAGGGTTGGTTGTGTTGGTTCTCAGGCACTGACAGGGAACTGTTTGTTCCTGATGACTGAACCACAGGTAGTGCCTCCAAAGATGGTGGGGATGGCAGGGTGGGCACCAAATCAGTTCATCTGTTAATGCTGAGTGTTTCAGTAAATCTCCAATATTGTATACTCAGAAATGTGTCTGATCTAATGTTTGCATGGACATATGCCCATGAGCTGCTGTTTCAGTGGAGCTCTGAGGTCGTTGTCCCTGGTAAATGAAACACTGAGTTCTGTTCTCAGCTGCTGCATTGTTGGTGTAGTTCACTTTTAATGAGCATTTTCTTTCTAATTTTATTCTGACCTGACTAGACTGCTTACAGTTGCTGTACACCCGTACACTCAAGTGACTGCTTTTTTTGTCACTGCTACCCATAAACTGCAGTTATTTGAATTCCAAACTGAATTGGCTATGAGGTTTTGGCTGCTGGTTGTGCTTCCTCTTCTTCTTTGAAATTAAATCTCGTGTTACGTGAGAATAAAAAGGAATACAGCAGAGGGAAAAATGTGCGGTGCTCTACATGGATTTTATTCTCTATTCTGCAGTCACGCAGTTCTTTGTATGTTATTCTTCACATTATTTGTGTTGATGTCCTACAATCCCTGTCCCCTTGTTCCCAGGGATGGTGCTGGTGCGCACGGACGCGGGACAGCTGGTGATGGTGCCCCAGCAGGCTCTAGCCCAGGCTCAGATGCAGGCTCAGGTGCAGACACAGACACAGGGCCCTGCCAACCTGTCACCCAGGCTTTCTGTGCCCACCACTGGCCCTGTTTTTCGCCTGTCAGCGGCTCAGGTATGTCTGGCTTGGTTTCATGTCACTCCGGTGTGTTGTGTTTTACTCTGTCTTGCACATCATCAGCTCAATATATTGGTGCAACTTTGTCTTCGTCCCCTTTGTGTTGTGGAAACAGGAAATACTGAAATGTAGTTCATCTTCTGAGGATTTTTATTTATTTCAGGAAAAAAATCTGCTTTATAGAGTCCCTCGAAGTCCCTCAAGACCTTGTTCAGACTGAGATCACTGAAAGCTCAGTTGTAGTTTGGGTTGTGTCACTGGTTTGGGAAGTGCCCCTTGGTGCTCTGAATCAGGACTGTGGTATCCCAGTATGCTGAATGGCTGCCTGGCATAACTGGATTTCACTGGACATTAGAAAGAAAAAGCCAAGCACATTCTATACAAGGATTGGCAGTAATTAAGTTTTTAAATATACTTTATTCAAAACAAAAGTTTGATTCCTGTGATTCACCTCTGAGTGTGATGTGTCTACACTGAAAGTTTTGTCTGTGTCATGAGTGCTCTTTGTTTTCTCCAAGGATTGACAGGATAATGTGCTCTCCTATCCCAAACTCTTGAGTGGGGTGTGCTCATTTCAACTCAGGCTGATTGAGTTGCAGGGGTGAGGGTGGACTGTATTTTAAGTTACTTTGAAGCTTCACTGGTTTAAAAGTTTGAAGGGAGGCAGTTTAGGTTTGGACCATTTGGGGCTAGAGCTGAATATCTTACTAAATTGGAGAGGCAAACATTTTTGGATGTTAGTACAGGGCAACTGTTTAGAGATGTTTAGTCAGAGTTTAGGCATTTTTGCCTAAGGAGATGAAGAGGGTGCCTGTATTATTTTTCAGTTGTATAAGTTGCTTGAAACAACTTTAACAGGTATTTTCCAGTATTTAACATTTGATGACTGACCCATTATGTATATGTGTATATATATGTGTGTATATATATATATATATAATGCATGTTTACATTCTCAAATATTATTGTTTAATTAAAAACTGAAAACAATGACAAACTTTTCAGAAGAGAAGGAAGGCAGAATAAAATCAGAGAATTGAAAGGAAATTAATAAATAGAGGCAATCTAAACCACAGAGTAGCCAACTACAGTGCAAGTTTTAGAACTGAGTGTCAGTACTAAGACTGTAGCTCAATGGAATGTGTCTCAAGGAAAGACATAAATAAAAGCCTGGAAACACTTGGAAGAACTTTGTGCTCTCAGAAAAGAGGTAAGTGTAGGATTGGATGAAATTTGTAAAAGAACTCTTTGCACAAAAGGCAGTAATTTGATGTTTAAATTTGGGATATCTGGAAGGATAAGAAGACTTGAAGAACCCTTCAAAGAGAAATGTATTCCAGGAAAAAGAAACACAGAAGCCTGCGCTCATCTTGAGATGTTTTTTTTTTACTAGTTTGATGACAACAAAATTGCAGACAAGTTCTTTTGAGTTTGTGTGTCTGTCTTTGGTTGTTTGGGGCTTTCTTTGTGACTCAGTACAATCAGTTCTTTAGTGGTTGCTGCAAGCACACGTTCTAGCAATGGATCCTGAGACAAGTGCACAGTGTAAGTGCACAACCAAAGTTTTGGGTGGGACTGGAGCAAGAATATCCTCTCAGTCTGTTCAAATGAGTTAACTTTAGGTGTTTCTCTTCCATGCTGGTGGTTTTTATGTGACTGTAATTGCTGTGGCCAACATACAGATTTAAAATTCCCATCAGATATTAACAAATTGTTTGTCATTTGTGAATTTCTGAGGAACACACCAGTGTTGCACATAGAACAGGAAGGATGCAGACATGTAGACTGACTGCTTGGCTCTGTGTTCAGAGGGCAGTGAGGATCCCCAGCTCAGCTTTAAGATGTGTGCACAGCAAATGTTGATCATGCTGGCCTCAGGCAGCTGTTCTCTAGCTCTGTGAGGCAGTTGGGGTTGTACAGAGAGTGTAATTTGACTTGAGGGATTTATATGAAAATAAAACCATGAGGGTAGTGCATGTTCATGTATTTGTAGAGTCAGCTGAAATCTGGAGGGGTTCAGGTGTAATTGTTCCTGTGCAGGGTCTGTCCAGATAAATACCCACCTGCATTATAGATCCTCCTTTCCCCTGTATTAATAGGGGAAACCAGCAAGGCTTTATGAACGATAAATATCTTGCAGGATGCAAAAGTTTGATTATTTTCATGTAGTGGGATTAGAATCAGGAGGTTGTAGCTTGTCAGGATTCAGGTCCTCTGGCAGATCTTTGTGGTAGCTGCCCAAACTGTACTGCATCATTTCTGTATTTGTTCTAATTAACAGGGTTAATTATTATTGTCCTTGGGAAATTCACATTGAACTTCCCTGACTCTGCTTGTGATCTGCAGGCTCTTCTTTCAATGTGGCAGTGCTTGTGTTTTAGATATGTTTGACCTTAGAGTGGTCTTTAAAAATTGGGGCTGACAGCCTTTTAAAACCAGGTCATAAAGGTTTAAATTCTGAAGGTTTATCTTATCAGAACTAGGCACAAGACTTTTTTTTGAGTCGGTGGATGGTTTATATCCAGAGACTCTTCACTGGTGACAAATATTATGCTCAGGTTTTGGAAATGTCAGTTATTTGCTGGAGTAGTCATTATAATTAATCAATAGGGGTATCAAGTTCTAAAACACAGGAAATTGTATGTACTGAAAAATGACTTTTAGGTGAGTTTATGATGAAGCTGTTTTCTTTCACAGCCTATTTCTGATGTGTCAGAATGCTATATATTGTGAATTAAAATTTTCAGAAGTTTAAAATTAATCAGAAGTAATGTCTTATGTTTTTATGTCTATAAAGTATAATATTTAGGAGTCACTGTGACTGAAACACAGAAGAATTCTGGTGCCATTAGCTCAAGAGAGACAGAAAATAAACATTAATTGCCTGAGTCCTGCAAAGTATTTTGTGAGATGGATGAACATGGCAGGCTGTGCAGTTTTAACCTTTCTGATATGTTAGTGGAGTGATTGTTGTTTTACTGTGCAAAGCTCACATTTATTACTATGTCTTCAGCTATTTTAAGATACCTTTATTTGGATTAAAATGCAGGGTGATTTAAATGTGTAGAACTTGGTATTGTACTTTGGTCTCTGAGTGTGTGTTTTACTCTACTTTTACCTAAGTAGAAAGTCTACACAGTGGACATTTTCAGTCTGCCTTAAGGAGTGTAGGAAATAATACCTTATGAAGGATGTGTGAGGCAAAGGCATGGCTTTCGTGTTTCATGGGTCTGATGGCTGCTTTTCTTGAGATTGTTCCACTTCATAGCCAGTGTGAAGTGTCACAAGTTACTCAGCTAAGGGATTGTTTTCAGTGTTAATTTGTATATACACTTCACATAATTGTTGTGTGGAGAAAGTCTGCTGTGAGCTGTGTAGTCAGATGTAAAACACAGGATATTAAATAACATGCCAAAGAAATTGCAAAAGCTGGCAGTTACTTTTGGCAACTCATTAAGAAGTGTTGAAAGTGATAACTGGCGAATACGAAATGGATTATGAATTGCTTTCTTTAAAAATAGAAGGAAGAGTGTCTGAAAAATGTACCCAACTGTTCATCTAAATTTGCAAGTTCTTTGATTCTCGCCCCTTGACAACTGAGTAATTTCTCCATTCTCAAAAAGGGAGGAGGCAATGTTTGAAATGTTCTTCGGTGAGATTGCCTTGGTGGGTACACACAGAGCTGTGCAGGTTCGAGGCCACTTCTGCAGCCTGGCAGTCCAGCAGGATTTTTCTTTCCCTATCCCAGAGCCATCATTTGCTGGATCTTCCCCCAGATGTTTTGGAGGAAAATGAACCAGATTTCCCCTGTCAGTGCCTCTGGTTTCAGCAGCTGGGCTGATATCTAGGACCACGTGTGAGGAAAGAGCCACCTTTCTCCAGGAACAGTGGAAGCTGCTGAAATAGGGGAACAGTGCTCTTTTTTCCCCTGAGACAGGGAAAGTGTAGTCTGTCTTCCCTGAGGAACTCCTACAAGGGCTGAAGTAAAGGCTTTCCTTAAAGATCAGTGGCTTTATCCTTACTTGTTGAAGGTTCAGAAGTCAAGTTTTTTAAAGATGTATTTGGGTTGCAGTGCCATACAGAAAAGTTCAGGAGGATTAGGATACAGAACTTGCTGTTCATCCCACATGGCTCTCTCTGCAGGTGTGCAGGGAAGTCCAATCTTTGCATGATAAAAGCACAAAGATGACACCTTCAGCTGGGCAGTCGAGGAACACAGTTGATGTTGACTTAAATCTGATGTTTCTTGCATCGTGAGTGCTTGGATTTGCTATTTGTTATTTGACTTCTACTGATTGTAATACCTTTGTCTCATTTTTTACAGCTTTTAGGAGTAGAGGATGGAGGCAAATGTTTTCTGTTAGGTTCTTGGGAGAAGAGAGGCAAATCCATTCTGGAAGGAAGATTTGGGTTCTTCTTGACTCCTGGGTGGGATAATCTTTGATTAGACATTTCGTTGTGCTGCTCTCAATTACTGCTGTGTAAAGCATGAATAAAACCTGATTGTTTCCATTCCTGATGGAAGTGGAAAACTGGCACATGGAGTTAAGCAAGTACCTTGTAGGGAAGTCTCAGCTGTGATCAGTTTGGGATGCTGGAGCAGGGACACGTATCCCAAAAGGATGGACAGTGTCTGCAGCACAGGCAGGAGCAGGGACGTGGATTCAGTCACGAGAATCTTGGTATTTTAATGAACTTTTACATTTGCAGTCTTTCTGGTTTCTTTAAAATATTCAAGAAAAACATGAACAGGTGCAATTGGACCTTATAGTAGTTTTAATTTAGTTCAAAGTATAAGATTTTATAGGACTGTAATGGGGAAATAAATGGTTGAACTCAGTGTCCTTTGAGGTCTTTTCCAACCTAAATGCACCTCCAGTTCTTTAATATTAACTGCTCCTAGCTGCACTTTTTCTTGGATGTTTTGTTTTGTTCAGGGAAAAAATATTGCAAGATATTCAGTTATATTAAAAATATTTTTCATATTGTGGATATAAATTTGTCTCATTGGTGCAGCTACGAGAGCCTTGTCTTTTTTAAACTTGGTATCTAAGGGTTTACATGGAAATACTTGGTCTTCCACAAGAATTATATTATAATCATCTTTCGATGCATTAAAAAGTGAGTCTGTACCGTGATAATGTGGTTGTTTTGAAAAACATGTTAAATGAAATGAAGATTTGGAGGCTCAAAGCAAACATTGGTTGGACTTACCTGTGAATGATTTTAATTTAAGTATTTTCTCTTGGTGGTTTTGGTTTCCTTTTACTTTTTTAATTTTAGCTGGATATTAAAAAATCATTGTTGTTGCCAACGTTGTAGCTGCTGTGGGATATTCACTAAGGTACAGGATTTTTAAGAGACAATCTGTAATTTGATGGAGCTTCAGTTGCTCTGAGAGAAATTTTGCTCTGGATTCTTTTATTACAAGCAGCTCAGAGGAAGTGGGTTTGCTTGCATTACTTCAGAGATAAGTAAATTCCGAGTTTCAACACTGATTATTAGATTGCACTGAATTTTTACCTCTCTATCTTGTTTTGAATCTCGTACTTGTGAAGTTGTGAAAAATAGGGAGGTGCTGCCATCTAGTTTTCCTTTGCTGCCTTTCTTTTGTTTATCTGCATTTTCCATTTGTAGAATTTATGGGGTTTTGTGCCTTTGATGCATTTGGTTCACCGTTTTCAGTATCTTAATACCCAGATGGGTTTATGTTAATAACCAAATAGCAAAAAATAAGTTGCTTATTTCAAATTATTTTTAATTAAAATTATTTAATGTTAGTTACAGAATTGAAGTGCTGCTGCAGACTAAGAATATAAAATGAGTATCATACAAGAAAGACCAATGTTAACCTGGCCCATAATATTTTATTTCAGAATATCTGTTGCTGGAATTTACAAAGCAGGTGAAATAGAGTATATTGGAATTTTCATGGGGCTGCTACTGTAAATGGGTTTGGTTGCAGAGTTTACTAATGTTTTGATTCAAAATGTGTTTCCAGTGTTAGATTTCTTTTTACACTTCTAGTGATGGGAGAAGATGGTTATGTGGCACGTTGGATGGTTTAGTATTTAGATATTTAGGCATGTAAGTGGGCTACTTGACAATATTTCTGCTCCCAGGATGATTACCAATCACTGGAGCTTTGTTTTCATTGCCTGAACAGCCCAATCAATATAAATGTCTGGATTTTTAAGAAAACGACAATTCTTTTCTAGCTTTGTTTTTTCTTGCTTTAGGCATTTTTCTGACTTCTGCTTTTCCCAATTTGGAGTTTTCATCGTGAACTTTCCTGATTTGTTTGCTGTGTTTTGATATTCACTTTCTGCTTTAACCACAAAACTTTTTTTTTTTCCTTTCCCTCATGATGGGTGATTTTTTTCTCTATAAGCAGACAGTAAGTTTTCAGGACTTACAGATTATACTGTTTACCTTTTTATAGCATTAATACCATTTTAAAACTCAGAAAACACTCAAACATTAGTAAGGCTGGAAAATTAAACATCCAAAGATTAAGAAATGCTATAAAGAAGCTTCCTGAGCAGTCTAACAGTGGCTCCCATGTGGTCATGCAGCAAAATGCATGTGCACATAGTCCTGTTATTTTTAATTTCTACAGTGTGTAGGCTGGACAGTCTTAATTAATGAAGAATTGCATGATAATTTGTCTCTACTCTTCAGTGGGTTGCTTCAGGCTTACTTCCTGCACACTATCTCAACCCCCCTCTGCAGTGGGAGTTAAGAACCAAGCAGGGTTTTTTGTGAAGCTTGTCACAAAACAACTTTCTCAGCAATGCAGTTAAGGGGATTATTAACCTCTTTTTTTGTAAGCAGGAAACGGAGCCTAATTGTCTCCATTTGAAATATTACATTAAAAGTGCTGGTTCATTCTTTTTGTTCAGTTTGACTTCGTTGTCTTCAGCTGCACCTGGAGCACTCCTGGTCACAAACCCCACCTGTCAAGTTGGGCACTCATAAACATATTGCATAAGAGTGATTATTTACAATGGATTATCCATATTTGCAGGCAGCAAATAAGCACTTGAGGCAGGGGTAGAACCTAATTGTAGTGCCAAAATTCAGCTGGATTTTTATCCACCAGATTCTTTGGATGAAACCTACTGGTTACAGATGGATTAGGTACTTCACCTGAGCATGAAAAAGTACTTTGATAAGTATTTGCTTTGGCAACTGGAGGTTTGAACTTAGAACCCCTGGTTTCTGGAGGTTTTCTTTGGTGGCCCCCAGCTCCTCTGCCTGTCCTGTCTTATTGTTCCCAGTCCCATGAATTCCTGGCCTGTTGTCCCCAAAGGAACACCAGACAAATGAGGAACTCAGCAACATCTCCCTGCTCCGCTCAGGATCCTGTGGGGGCAGTGAAGGTTCCACCTCTGTTGTCTGACCTGTTAAAGATTCTGATTCCAGTCATTTTCTGGACTTGCGTGCAAATGTCAGGTTTTTAGGAGGTTAATATTTTGGATCAACTTTGCTGTGATTTTACCAGAGAGAAACCATCAAACCTCTGGCAAAAAATTGCTCTGCAGCTGACATTGAAGTGCATGTTCCAGACGAGCCATGACCAAAGGAATTGAGGAGCAGTCAGTGGGAAGTTTCTCCATGAACTCTTTATAAGTTTGTCAGAATTTTTAAGTACTGGAAAACAGAGTTTGCTGATGGGAGTGTTATAATACCTTAATAGCAGTTAGGGCTACCAGCCATGCCTGTAAGAGATATTGTATGAGTTAGTTACCCCAGAATGATGGGGGGGTTGGCCCTGACTGGGTGTCAGGTGCCACCAAAGCTGCTCTGTCACTGCCTCCTCAGCTGTTTGGGGAGAGAAAATACAATGAAACATTTGTGGGGCAGGATAAGGACAGGGAGAGATTAGTCAGCAGGTACTGACACAGCAAAACAGGCTCAGTGGGGGAAATCACCAATTTATTACCAATCAAATCAGAGTAGGATAATGAGAAATAAAACTGAATCTGAAAACACCTTCTCCTCAGCCCTCCCTTCTTCCTGGGCTTTCCTTTACTCCCAACTCTCTCTGCCTCCTCCCCTGAGCAGTGCAGGGGATGTGGAATGGGGCCTGTGGGCAGTTCATCCCATCCTGTCTCTGCTGCTGCTTCCCCCTCAGTGGAGGATCCTCACACTCCTCCCCTGTTCCAGGTGGGGTCTGTCCAGGGCCTGGGGGAAGCTTCTGGCAGCTGCTCACAGAATCCACCCCTGCAGTCCCCTCTCCCCCCAAAACCTGACCATGCCAACCCAGTACAAGTGAGCTCCACAGATTTGACCTTCAGCTTCTTCTGCCATCCCTTTCCTTTAGTTCTCTCTGTTAAACAGCGTCTTGGATTGTTTGAGGCAGCTCAAATGGCATTTTAGCATTGTCTGTTTTGTTTGTAAGAAGTCTTCTGGATTAATGATTAGAAATAAAATTGAATTTATTTCAGATTTTGCACATTCAAATCTCAACTTGAAGGTCATATGCTGTTAAAATGAAGTTTTACATAATACTTAGTGAAGCCATGTATTGCAAGACATGTAAAGAGATGTCATGTGAGTTGTGATGAACCTGGCCCTGCTTTTGTGGTCATGTTTGCTCAGATGCTGTTGGAGTATTTTCTTTTCTTCCTTTTGTGGCTGAAAGTGGCCAAGTTTATTGACAGGACTGCTCATGACAAACAGATGCCACACACTTGTCAAAAGTGAGCTCTCTTGCTTTGTGGAGCAGAGAGTGCTGCTGGTACCTGGAGTGTTCCTCAGTGGGTGCTTCTGTAGCACAAACCACAAGTGTATCACAAGCCTGTGCCCAAGGATTCACATACTGACTGTGGCAGTGTAAATTGCCTTGGTTGGATAAAGCTGTGAATGCCAGCTCAGCTCTGTGTGTGACAGGCATCCTCCAGTGTCCCCCTGGAGATGGGGAGTGGGTTTTATATATATATATAAATATATTTATATATCCTGTGTTCATTCATGTTCTATTCTCCTGCCTCTTGATGTCTGAGCACAGGGCAAAAGTCTCTCTAACATGACTTTTGTGTATTTAGGAAATGTAAAAATATCTGATGTCTAATAAAAAATAATAGTTAGATTTGCAAATGTGTTTCTTTCTAACCCTCTTGGTAATTTTGGGATTTAATAGCATCCTACCAAACCTCAGCAGTTTCTCTTTAAGGAACATCATAAGTTCTTTTATATTGTTCCAGTGGGAGCTTGACACATTGGGTTATGGGTTTTTTTTTGCTTAGTGCAATGCTGATAATTTTTGTTTTCTTTTTGATTGATTCCTCATGAGATCTGTTTACAGCTCTCCTTTCCTAGAAAACACAGCTTTTTGTTTCTAAATATTTTTTGCGTGTTCTTCTTGAAGCATTTGTGTTGGGAGTCCTCAGAGTGTCTTCTGGCAACTTGTAGCTGTCATTTGAAGATCATTTCCATGATATTTAAGAATTTCTCCAGGCTAGTTCCTTGTTCTGTTTCTCATCCCCTCGTTTCATACTTACCTTTTTAACACTCAGGAGTTTTGGAACCACGTTAGGAAACTCTTGCATTACTTTGTTTGCAGTTCTCTGCCGCTGAGGCTTTTTCTTCATGTGCAACACATTAATAGATTTTACTGCCAAAAGGCTTTTGTCACTATTGATTTTTAAAACTGAGGGGGAATTTAGTCTTCAAGTTGCACAGTTTGCTGTGGTCTGGCACAGTGGAACACGTAGCTTGATAATATTATGATAGTGAAATTTTCTGTTTTAATATTTTACAGTGCAGTTTGTGTTTGTGGATTTCTGGCTGCAGATCTTGCCTGGAACTGAGTAGCTGCCAGAAGTGTTCCTGGTTATCTGCTAGTTCTGTAAATCCTCACCTCTGGAAGCATGTACTGATAAGAAAGGGGGCAGATATCCCAGGTCTGCTGCATTTTTGGGTTGGAAACACTGGTTATAAGCAAATGAACAAGATACACAATATTTATATTTTTAAAGGCAAACATTCATCAGGTAAATATAGTTTCATTCTACCAGTATTTTAAAATTAAAACAAGTGGTCATTTTTAGAATGGAGAGAAGAGGTGGGGGTATTTAAACCAGGAAAAGCTTATGAGATCCCTCTTCCAAAAAAAAACCCAGACAAGTCTTTCCCTTCAGGGTGGTGCTGTTTCTTACCTCTAGGCTGTCTCAGTATGGAAGGCAACCCTAGCCAAGATTTTAAAAATCTTGAAAGCTTTACATACAACAGCAACAACAAAAAAAGAAGCTTTTGTTCAGATGTCAGGTAGATTTATTTGATTTGGTTTTTTTCCTCCTTTTTTTCCCCGAGTACAGAAGATTGATATCCAGTAGAGGATGTTGCTGGACTGATTTGTAAGGAATGCTTGGGGCTTTGAATGCCTGCCTGGGCCTCTGCTGCTTTTGGAGATCTCTTAGAGTATGCTGGATGTTCTGTGAAGAAGTATTTTATGTAGGTTTAGTAAGCAGTGTAAGAATCTAAAATAAGCAGTTTTTTATAAAAAATATTAATTATAGAGACATAGAAATTAAAATGTAAAGCAAGGGAAATTAGTTTTATCTTGTGGGAAACAATACTGTCCATGATTTATTACTCCATCCACTTAGAAAATTTGTCTTTTCTAAGTGTGTGTTTGAATGTAAATCTTAATAAATGCGAGTTATAAGAGACCAGTGTGGCCTCCCTTTTTAATAATGAGTGGTTCTTGTTTTGTCACTGTTCCACATTGTGTGCTGTGTTTCTTTTCATATTTCTTACATTCCTGTAGAATTAAATAACTCTTCTGGAGACATTTTTTTGTTTCTAAATCTTGTCCTTTTATATGATTGAAACAAATAAAAAAATAATTAATATGTTGCTGCATGAGATGATTTCCTGAGCTGCAGAGTGTGGTACTGAGTGAGAGCCTGTGAGTCAATCGTGTTCCTTTGTGTGCACTTCCCAGTCCAGTCACCGTCTGATTCCAGAGCCTTGGTTCTGTGACAAAGGTTCTCCGAATGCTTAGACTTCATTTCTCTGCAAGTTCGTTTCCTGTATAATCCATTCTGAAATTATTTTCAAGATGTTTTTCTGCTCTCTGAATTTTCTCTCCATATGAATTGTCTTAAAGAAAAAAAGCACTGGAACAGGCCAGTAAATACCAAGAGGACCGATACGTGTTACTGGCAATGATGAACTCAAATATTGATGAATAGTGATGTGTAAATATTACAGCTGAACTAATGCATCACATTTTTGCAGCTCACATCCGTTTTTTCAGTCTTTTCTTTATAGCTGTATAAGCAATAGCTTTTTTGGGAGAAATAGTGAAAACTTATTGAATGTAAGGGCTCAATTTTCCATTATTTGTGAATATATATTTAAGATTGCATTACTGGTTTGGATTTTTTTTTTTTTTTATTCTCCCAGCACTAAAATGATTGTTCCTTAATAAGAAGTCTTGGAGATGGAGTTAGTAAGGAGAAGGGATAAAACCAAACCGCTGTTTTTCCTTTCCCAGCAGCCGACGCCCGTGGCCACGTCCACCGTCCGCCTGGGCCTCCCGGTGCAGGCCAAGGTGGTGCAGCCGCCGGCTGCGCCCGCCAGCGCCGCTGCCACGCTGCCAGGGGGGGCTGTGCTGGCACACACCACGGTGAGAGGGCACGGGCAGCTGAGAGCGGGGCAGGGAAAGGGGTGGGGGTGGGTGGGATACAGCCAGGAACCTTTTTGGGGATGCCATCAGGGGTTATAGTGATAGGGTGAGGGATAACGAGTTTGGACCGAAGGAGCAGAAATTTAGGTTTGGTGTACGGGTGAAATCCTTCCCTAGGAGGGTGGGCAGGCCCTGGCACAGGTTGACCAGAGAAGCTGTGGCTGCCTCATCCCTGGAAGTGTCCAAGGCCAGGTTGGACGGGGCTTGGAGCAACCTGGGCTGGTGGAAGGTGTCCCTGCCCATGGCAGGGAGTGTGATGGGATGAGCTTTAAGTTTCTTTCTCACCCATTCTATGATTTTGCAACACTGTTCTCTGGAATTTCATTTTAAGAGAAATTTAAGAGAAATTTTAAGAGAAATTTAATTTCATTTAAGAGGCTCACTTGTGTAGCATTTTTCTGACAGTCATTTAAAAATTTCCAGGGGGGTGGAACAAGGTGAGCTTTAAGTTCCCTTCCAACTCAAACCATTCCATGATTTTATACTTTACATGGGGTTTTGGAAAATGAATTTTAATGTTCATATCTTTCCTTTTATTACCAATGTAATCCCAGAAATTAATAAAGAATGTACAGTCAGACTTTATTATGCAGATCCTTAGGGATAGCCTAGGCTTTATTTTCTCCCATTTCCTAGATGATAATAAGTTTGAGGGTGGTATAGATTGAGTTTTTTTAAAGAAAAAACTCCAGTGAGGTGAAGCTGTAGATCCTGTTTCAGTGGTGGACATGCTGCACGTGCCCAGCTGGCCCAGGACAGCTTTGTTCACCAGGGCTGTGCAAAAGTGCTGGCTCAGATGGCCTGGGCAGCTGCCTTAGTGCATTTGTGTCCTCTGGCTCTGAACCGGCACTGGAACTGTGGGATGGAAGTTGTAAACCTGATAGCACCACCCCACATCACTGGGAATGGGCTTGTTCATATTAAGATCTACGGAAAGTTGAGTGTCAGAAGTCACACCATTGTAGTAATCTTAAAGGTTTGGGTGATAGCAACTGATTTTGTGGTGGTGCATTTATTTGTGTAATAAAAGGGACTTTAAGTGAGGACTTGAACTGGTCATGGAAGGGTGGCAAAAATGAAGTCAATGGTTTTATTTTGTCAGTAAGGCTGTGTTTGAAAGGAAACAAGGTTGAGTAAAATCATTAAAATAATTACCTGTTTTTTCAATATGAAATGTCAACAGATATCAGTAGCTACGACAAGTGCTCAAAATTTGTTCAAGACAACAGTAGCAACTGGAACTTCAGCTTCTCAGCAGCCTGCAGTGCTCACTGGTGGACAGAGCCAAGGCCCAGCACAGCCCCAGGGTCAGCCCCGGCTGCCGCTGCCACCTCACACGGCAGCACAAGTGCCAGCACAGCCCCTGGTCATCCCCAGCTCTCCTGTGCCTGGAACCACCGTTGTGTCCCAGGCAAGTGTTCAAATCCTGGTGCTTTGTGAACTACTGGGGTCTGAGTTCTGATTTGATTTTACTGCTGCAACTGCTTTGCACAGAAATACACTGAATAAATAATTGAACAAATCAGAATAGCTTGGGGAACGTTGGTGCATTGTGTATTGGGCATCTCAAAGGGGAATGCATCTCCAGCAGATTGTTGTGTTACTTTTCATATTTGAGGTTATTTTTACCAAAGCAACCTGTAAAATATAAAATACATTTCTTTCACTGCTTTTTGCTGTTTTTATTTGCGAGCTGTGATGTTCAGTCACAGGAAGAAGTGAAGAAAGTATCAGGTAACTTGCAGCCATGGCAGAACAGCTGCAGATTTATTTCACGTGCCCTGTCTGAATTTTTAACAATGTCATCGTTTTCCTTATTTGTGGTGGTCAGAGCATGCACTGATCCTGATGCAAAAGTAGCATGGATCTGATACTTGTTTTCTTTGGCTTTTGCAGGAAATGCAAGAGAATGTGAAAAAATGCAAAAACTTTTTAGCTACCCTTATAAAACTTGCTTCTCATAATTCACCGTCTCCAGAAACGTCCCGCAATGTGAAAGCTCTGGTTCAAGATTTGTTGGTAAATATTTAGTTATCTTTTCTTTTGTCAGTTATTCATTTACATAGGCTGAAAATGATTGCTGTGATCTTAATTCTTTTGGCTGTAATGAAAGGGAACTCCATCCAAATGTGAGTATTCTGTGTGTTCTGTGTCTTCAAGGAGCTGTTAAAGGCAGCCTTTCTCTGACTTTCTGAAAGGGGAACTGCAGCAAAGTATTTAGGATGCATTTGTCAAAAACACTCTTGTTTTGGTGGGGAATATTTTCGTCATTTCTTTAGAAAACCAGAGTAAAATACAGGATTTTTCCTTGAGGGTTTGTTAAATTTCTTTTCCTCAAGCCATGGTCTTTCCTGAAACAGTGAGAAGCTGTTAATTGTTTTAAGCACAGAGTGGATGTAGATATTGGCCTTCACAAGGTGGGTTAGACTTTCTAGGACTGAAGGAGAAGGATTTTGCTGACCTGCTGAGTCTGGACTTGCTGCAGTCTCCAGTAAAACAGATGGTTCAGCCAATTGTATCGATGAGGTCCAGGCAGATGTTACTGTGGAAGTGGAAAAATGGTCAAACTTCTTAAAAAGAAATGAAATATAGTCAATGAAGACGTTGGATTTAAAAGTAGTTGCTATATATTTCTCTGAATGCATTGCCAGAGAAACCTGTATGTTTGAGACAAACCTAGGACTGTTTTCAAGTGTGAGCCATTCAACAATCATGTTGAGTGGTTACAGTAAAAACTCGTGTTACCTTTGCAAACTTGGCAATATTAAATAACTAAAGGTAGCTACTTACTGTATTTTAAGCAAAGTAGCAACACACATATAGAATAAGTACATTTATCAAAGCTTGTTTGCTTTGTTTTTTTCTCTTGTTTACAGATTGATTCTGTATCAGTCCAGGAGAGCTGATGAATGGTTTTATTACAACCTGAGGTTGTAACTAGTGATCCTTCAGAAATATTATAAAATGCACCTGAGTTATAGAGTTCTCCTGTATTAACTACAAAATAAACTACTGATTATGTGTTTGATATACTTATAAGTGTATATTTTGTGATTATATAGACAGATTCATACATCTGACAATTTTGTAGTTACTTATAAATGTACTTTTTATATGTACCTGTGCTTTACATGTATAGTTTTATATATACACATTCTACTAAGTTAAATTGTACCAACAGAATTGGGTTTGGAATGAAGTATTTAATATTTTCCTGTTACAAGGCCTGACAAATTTTACTATAGTTTGTAATGTTGCTTCAATAATCTGTTGTTGTTGTTTTCTTTTCATTTTAAAAAACAAATCACTCTGTAAATGTTAGCAGAAGAATGGAATCCCAAAAGAGGCTTGGGTGTATTTGGGGTCTTCTTGTGTCTGGAATGGTGCATCCCAGGGGAGCTCCCTGGATGTTGAGTGGATGTTACAGGTGGGAATTGGCTCTTGACTGAAGGATCTTAGAGAGCAGTTGAGGAATTTCAGCTCCAGAAGTTCTGCTTGATATGGCAGCCTATTCTGTGAGGGATAAATGTGGATATTTTAGCTGGGAAAGAAACAACCAACCAACTGAACTGAGTTGTTGATGCTTTTTTTTTTTTTTTTCTTCCCCCGAAGGATGCAAAGATTGATCCAGAAGAATTTACAGGCCGCCTTCAAACAGAACTCAAATCATCTCCTCAGCCATATCTTGTACCTTTCCTTAAGGTAATGTGGATGTTGTTTGGAGCAATCTGTTTCAATGCAAATCTCTATACCCTGAGCCTTAGAATATCCTTTCTGAGTGGTGTTAGCCTGTCCTGCCTAGAGCAGCACTGCTCCCTTTTTACTTCCTGCTGCCCGTTTCTGCCCAAATGCTCTTGGCTGGCAGTCCCTTGCAGGCTCCCTCTCAGTTATTCCAGCCAGGAGCTGTTCCCTGGCAGGCTGGGAGAACAGTGAGAAACAGGGAATTCCTACAGGAGGGAACACCTCGTGTTTGGGGCCTTGGCTTAGGTTTGGGAACAATGCATTTGTCATCCAGAGCTGATCTGGAATTCATGGCTCGAGTAGCTCTGGCTTAGAACGTTGCAGTAATTAGATTTATATAAAAAAGCAGTTACTTTCTAGTTTGGAAATCACCCATTGGCTGTTCTAGAGTCATCCTTTACTTTTATAGAAAGTACACTCTTCTGTGGTAGTAGGTACTTTTTTGGGAAGAAGTACAGCATTCACATTTGGAGGAGTCAGAAGTTATTTCTACAGATCACTTCAAGTGTTTATTTAATAAGATATTCCATATTGTTTTTGTTATCCATGTTTGGGTCATTGTTAACTTGCAATCCATGTGTAACAATGATTATGAAAAACTAAAATGGAGATAATGGTATTGAAATAATTGATTAGATGATCCTGCTTGTAATCTGGAACTAATCAGCAGTATAATTTCTGATGTGATACCAAGTGGATTGATTGGTGGGTCCTAAGTTAGTATACAAGGGGATAAATTTAACTTTTTATTGGTTCTATACATTAACTACAATAACTGCAAGATTATATTCAAACATACAAAACATGTTTAATTGTCTCCCAACAAAACCACAAATACAATTTTAAAAGCATTTTTCATCTAGTTCAAAAACTCCTCTGTTTAGGGCAGATTTCCTCTTTTCTCCTGCAACTTTTCTTCAGAACTTTCTCCCTCTGCTTCCGTGTTTTCAAGTTGTCATTAACCCTTATTTGTGCCTTTTCCTGCAGTCACTTCTGGCATCACGATAAGTTTTGACTTGTTCCCTGTCTTTGAAGCCCCTTCTTGGCACAACAGGCATAAAGTTTTTAAATGAATATGATAAATTTAGAAAGAACTGTAGCTTGAGCTAAACACTGTTGCATTCTACAGCTGCCTGGGGGGAGCACTTCAGATGTGCCACTTAAAAAGTACGAAGTCTGTTCCTGCAGGTGCAGGATAGCCTTGTAGAACTGTATTTTTTCTTGAAGTGGTTTGAAGATGAAGGATACAATGGTACACTTTTCTAATGCAGTCAGAGTACCCAAGATCTGTAATAATACAGTCAAAAGCTGTTGCTGCAGAGCATCAGCAGTTAAGTCACCTTGTTCTAGGTACTGGAGGCATGTCAGGAGAAGTAAAGTGCAGCTTGCTTCTTCTAACATGCAGTGGGAATGGGGTTCTTCCCACAGCTCAGCCTTTTCTGCTTCCAGTTTTGCCCTTCCAAAGGCCCAAACTACAAGTTCTAGATAGTCTGGAGAAGGAGAATGTTATATCTTAACTGCTGCAGTGGAGTTCAGGGCACATAAAAAACTACAGGGGTTGCAAAATCCAAATTGCGAGCTTATGAAAAATGTAAATTGAACTTTCCTACAAAATGTGTTCAATCTCAGTTCCGTTTGCTGAGTTGGCCGTCAGTAAAATTGGAAAGAAAGTTGTGTTCTTTTAATTGTGTTTGTAGCAAATTTCAAGATATTTTTGTGCCAGCCTGCTAAGTTTGCTATGTCATAAACTCTCTTCTGTTTTTAGAAAAGTCTACCTGCATTGAGACAATCTTTACTGAACAGTCAGCATTTGGTTTTGCAAGGACAGCCGTCTCAGCAGCCACTTCAACAAAGCAAGCTCTCACAAGTGATACCTCAGTCTGCCTCGGGAAGCATCTCCTCTGTTGTCACCACACAGACAATAGGAATAAGGCAACCAAACAACATTTGCACAGTCTCTGTATCAAATACAGTGCAGCCTCCTCAGGTTAAGGTGGTACAGTCAAATCAGAGTTCTCAACTGGTAGGTACTGTAGCATAAAAGAGAATTTCTTTGTGAACTGTGTAGCAGTTTTCAGTGTTATTTTTATTGCAGCTTTTTTTTGGGAAAATACTTTGTTGTTTGCACCATATTCTGTCATCCATAGCAGCACCTCGTTTTGTGTCATTTCACATGTATGCTCAACCATTAGTTTACATAACATCATTAACAGTTTAAATGTAAGGAAGTGCACCCTTGGCCTTTTTGTCTGCAATCCAGTGATTGTTGTGTGAGCAGAGTGGAATCTGAGGGAATTACAAACCCAGAACAAAAGCTTGTCAAGACTTACAAGAGGATAATGTTCAGTCTGTCATTAGATATGCCGCTTTGCTTAGATTAGTCTGCATTAAAATTAACTCTCTCATTTTAGAGCTCTTCTTCACACAGTTATAAAATCTCGTAGAAGAATAGCTGTAGCAGGATGTTCTGTTTAGAAACAATGCCATTCTTTGTTACTGAAATGTATCTTTGTTGTGCATAGTGGAGTATTATGTGTTTAATTAATTTCAAAGACACTATCAGTAAGGCAGATGAATTTATGTAGGAGCTTGTGTGTGTGTTTCCAGCTTTAATTAAAATATGTTAAGGATCTTTACAAGGCCTTGAGTTTATAGAGGTGTTATCATCCTTCAAGCAAAGATGTGAGAGTTTCTTTGTCTGTGGTTTCTGTGTTTGTGTGAAGTAAAGGACTTGACTGAGGTTTCAAAACCAAATTGGCAGGTTCCAAAAGGTGTATCAAGTTGGCAAAAATTTATATTATCAAGGTTGAGAACTGCAGATATGATTATGTAAAACCTTACAGGGATCTATAAAGGCTATAAATAATTTGTAGGGTGTGGGGAGAGAGAATGGTTCTTGTGCTTTAATTTAAAAGTAGCAGTGCACAGTCTGAAAATGTCTGAGCCGTGTCTTGAACCTTCCAAATACTTTCTAGTGGTTAAATTACTAACTTTAAAATGAAATTAATATAATTTCATCGTCCTTTAGTGAGCATAGTTTCCATGTGTAAGAACATCTTGGGTGCTGAGGTTTCTGACTGTGCCTGCTGCAATGCCCACAAGAGCTGGGTGTTTCTCACCTGACTCAGTGCTCTCTGTTCAGCCACTTGCATTCTTTCTTGTTTTAATATGGATTTTCCCCACCCCTTCTGGATTCTTGTATAAACTAGAAAAGTGTTCCTCACGCTGTGTGTGACATCTCTTTGGTTTGTCCATGTTTCAGAGGACTGAATGGACAGGAGCTTTGGCTCCTCAGGGTAGAGGGGCAGGAACTGGTGGTAATTACAGTAGGTGTAAAAATTCCTCCCTGTCCAGGGAAAGCAAATATCTGACAGCAGCTGACAGATTGCTTGCAAGTGGAAACATCCATGGCCAGTGAGTCTGGCCTTATGCCACAGTCTTAAGACTTTAAGGTAACAATGCTTTTCCCAGTGTTGGGAACCCACCTAAACACTCCTGTGCCCATCTGGCAGTTGTACCCCACCTTTTGGGAAACACCAGTGTCCAACCAAAATGTGTAAGTCCACGGGAATTCTTGCTCTTAGGATTGTGGTTCTTGTGGAGTATTTTCTGAGTGGAAGAAAGCCATGTTTGTGGGAGAGACGCCTTCTGTCTCGTGTCAGGGGGTACTCAGAGCAAGCAATCATGTTAACCTGGGTGGAGATTACAGTGTCAGCTTATTCAGCATACCTGTGTCATAGGAGGGAGCTGAAAAGTGCTCAAGTAACACCTTGTGGAGATTGATCTGATGGGGAAAACGAGCTGGTTTTGTGTCTGTAAGGAGGTCACAGGTCTAGGGCTGAATTTTCATTTCCTGGGTACATGAAATGACTGCTGCATTTTCTAAAGGTCACAAACCATGCAGAGCAAAACTATGCTTTACTGTTCCTTTTCTAGAAACACTTAAGAGACAAGACAGTAAAAAAAAACCATGTATTGGCTTTAGTGTAAAACTGTCTTTTCGTATTTGCTTTAAATTTATCAGCCATTAATTAAGAGAACCACACATTACATTAACCAGGCACTTAACTGTACAGACAAAAGCAGCATTTACACAGTGAGAGCTGCTGTGAGATAGCACAACCCCCAACCCAGGTGCTGAGCAGAGAACCCAGCAGCAGCTCCACACCACAGCAGGGGTTGTTCCCAGGGAGTGATTTCTTGCAGTGACAGTGCTCCCAGTGCTCCCAGCCCTGAGTGCTCCCCGAAATCAGAGCAGAGCCCAGAGCTCCTGGCCATCTTGCCCTGGCCTTGTCCAGGAGATGAGGATTGCAGCTGCCTTGCCTGGGGGTGGCCAGCGCTGATGGAGCAAACTGGCTGAGCTCCAGAATTTCCAAGCCTGGAGCTCACTGGAGAGAGTTCCAGCTGGCTTTGCAAACTGTCCAGCTGCAGAAGGGCAAGCCTGTTTTAGAATAGAGATCTTTTCATACCAGCCAGTTTACAGTAGTCGAGTTTCCTTTAAAATGTGGAGAATCTGTGAGCTCTTCCTTTCTTTTGACATTTCTGTTTCACAGAGGGGTCAGATGAGGTGATACTTCCTCCAGTGGTATTGAGGTATCTTGCAGCAGGGAAATTCTGTGTACACTGTCAGCATGCAGCATAGCTTGCACAAAGGCTTTGAAATGTGAAGTGTTAGTGCAGATGGAAAAGGAGAGTATTTTTTATTCATTTTGTGAAGTATTGGAATCGTGTTCCAAACTGCAAAAAAGCAATGCTTGCAAGAGCTAGATAGTGCTACTTCTAGGTAGAGAAAAGGGGAATAATCTTAGGCTAATATTTTATTGATGAGACACTAATGAGATAAGCCAGCAATCAATTTTTTTAATTGCTCCAAGTGCAATGTTCAAAGTTGGTCTAAATTGCCATTCTTAGGGTCCATGTGCTCCACATTGCCTGTCTTGTTCTGGGTGTTACAGCAGGTACAATCTGTATGAATAAGAGGGATGCTGTTATTAAATGTGTTGAAGTTGTGAGTGGATTGATGGGTAGTGGAGATGGGTTAGCACTTTACATGCTGTGTTGACTCTGACTGCATCACGAGGAGGATACTCCTCGATGTTAAAACCAGTCACTAAATGTGAGTGATAAGGAAAACCAGTAAGAAAATCAGTGATCCATCTTAATTAAAACCAGTTTAATTATCTGCAAAGCTGTATGAAGACTTGTGCAGGTCTAGGATGAGGAAGGATGTCTAGAGATACATCTGGACTGTTCTTGCTGCAGCAAATTGGGCCCAGTGTCCAGAGGGGAGGCTCTGCCACCTTCTGCGTTCCTGTAGAACAGGATTTGCTCAAACATTTACCGACACTTTCCCAGGCACTGTCACGGTGCTTGGAGTCTCCCAGAAGGTGAGATGGAGTCATGGAATTTGGAAACAAGATACAACAGCAGAATAAACACTTTGTTGTCCGGGGATGTTGTGCTTTGCTCTCTCATTCTCTGCTGAAGCTTTTCCTGGCACCAGTTTCCTGTTCATGAATGGCTGTAACGTTTACACATTTTAGTGATTCATAGGAAATCATTTTCTCTTTGTTCTGTGTTCGAGGCAGCTTAGAAATGTGAGGGTAATAGATGGCTGTTTGGATAAAAGCAGTAGTTTCTGTTAATGAACTAATAAAGATCTAGTCACTGACTTGGAATCTGATGTACAATAAAATGTAAATAAAAGTGGCTGTTGAGCAGCAGGCACCTGAGATCCATTAACAGGAACAAAGCCTATACTTGGCAAATTGTGTGCCTGTTTGAAATACAGCCCAGTAGTTCTCTGAGTTGTTGTCATACACTTGCAGAGTTTTGTGGGCTGTACCTTAATATAAGGAGAATATTGTCACTGGTTGACGTTTGGAAACCAGTAACAAAAGAGAGGATTAAAAGCAAAGACTAAAAGAAAAGCTTAAATGAATTATTAAACACATGCCACTTGGTCAAACACCCACTAAGAGGAAGAATAAAAGACCATTATTTGGAGCAGACCAAGAAAGTATAAAAATGAACAACAGCATATAATTAAATGAAGTAGAATTTAGGTAGGGTATAAGGCAAAATATCCTTAGAGTGAGACAGAATATTAGATGGTAGATCAGGCTCCCAAAGACAGTGATGAAAAAGCCATAATTAAACCCATTCAAAAATAGACCATTTGACAAACTGTGTATGAAACTGGGGAGCAAGTGGGACAAGTGATCTGGTGGCTTCTGTTTTATTTTTCTTCATTGCTTTGTTGAAAACATATACCCAATGGAACAGTGTTGTTGTCATATTAACGTTAAAATTTATGTGCTGAGTTTTCAAAAAGTCAATCTTTTTTATTTTATTTGGGAGGAAAAATAATCTGCTTATGCAAATTTTGAGGCACTGTTGAAAAATTGTAGCTGCTGCTGATACAGCATGGGGAACAATGGTAAATATGAATTCTGGGCCCATGAAAGCATGAACATTGTAAGTTAATGCTGCCAGATTACATGATAGCTGAGGTTTGATATGACATTTATCTTCAGGAGTGAGTAGACTGATAAATCACAAGTGGCATAGCCACAAGTGAGTTAGCAAGTGTTTACTCATGAGTGAAGATAAATGTCATATCAGACCACAGCCATTCTGAATTTTGTATGTTTACAAGTGTCTTGTTTCTTCCTTCCACAGTGTTGCTTTTTTAACTTAATTGAGAGGGGGGAAAAAATGCTTGGTAAAGGATATATTTTTCAAATTTATTTTTATTTTCCATTCTTTGCAGAAGCTTCTGTTTCCTATGCTTTTGTCTTTATTGTGGTATTTGGTAGGTTGAAGCTTTTGGATCGGGTGCTTTTATTGCAAAGTGTGATTTTCTGTGAGTTGAGTCAGGCTGGGTTTGCAGCCCTTGTCAGGTGAAAGGGAGGCACGTTGTGCACTGGGACAGGAGATTGGAAAATCCTCAGAAACTTCAGCAATGAGTTCTAATCTGATTGTCACGAAGGACTTTTCCCTTCAATGGTTTGTAGGTAGCGGCTTTCATTTTATTTTGTATTTCTTGCTTGAGAAAGAGAACAGAAGTGATCAGTCTTTCTGCTTCTGTATGTTCTGTGTGCTTTGGCTGGATTCTTCCTCAGTCTGTATTTGTTGGTTATTTGTGTTGTTAATTACTGGTCTGTGTTCATGTCTGTAATTTGTTCTCTGTCCTGCGATAACTGACACAGTAGAAGATTCACACCTGCCGTGGAACGATCTTCACCTTCTGGCTTGAGATGAGGGCCAGAGAGCACCATTACTTTAGTCTCATATAGTTACGGAATCTACAATTTTTGAAGAAGGCCTTTAAGAAAAATGAGTATTTCAACTGTCACCTCTTTGTTATTCTGCTTATCAACAGCGTGACTGTTAAATATCCTTTTTTTGTCTTCATGGGTCACCTTTTACAAACATCCCTTTTTTATCTGTGAGAATAAATTCAGCTTTAGAGAAGGACAGGGTGGGAGTCTGAAGCGTTCAGGAGATGAGAGAAGGAACTGCTCTGGAGGAGCAAAGGGTGAATCAAAGTGTCACCAGTGGAGTGGAAAGATGGCAAGGGGAGACCTGCAGAGATGAAATAAAAACAGAGGGAGAATGCTTTCTATTGTGAGAAATGTACATCTTATTTTGCAGAAAAATGTTATTTTATGGAAGAAAAATTGAGGTAACTGTTCATGTAGTGCACTTGGAGAACAATGCCATGACTTCCCTGCTTCAGTGTGTTTCTTGGAGAGCTCCAAAGTGCAGCAGCCCAGGAGATGATTCTTCAAATGTAGACTGATAAGCTGGTGTATGCAGTACTTGCTGTCTCAACACTGTCTTGATCATAATTTTGTTTGCTAATTTTGCTGTTTTCCAAACTCATTATCAAATCCAGGCAATGACTACACCACATTCTGTCTTTCCGATTTTCAGTGCCTTTGTTGTTCTTGTTCTGTTGTTGTGCTTGCTGTCCTCAGTGGTGTAAATGTTTCCCTTTTTAGTAGAGTGGGAATGATGAACAGTTTCTGTAAACTTTGATGACTTTTATATCCTGTCTTGTTACCTTTTCTGACTCAGCACTTTTATGAAATCATTGATGATGTGGTTATGGATTAGTGGTAAGAGGTTGGAAAGGACTTCTGGAGGTGTCTTATGCAGCCTCCTACTTACAGGTTAGGATGTCTCCTGGGTGACCAGTCATGTTTTGAGTGTCTTCAAGAAGAAATTACACAACCTCTCCAGGCAATCTGTTCCACAGCTTACCCACCCTCTTGGTGATTTTTTTTTTTCTTCTATTAAGTTGGAATTTCCCACATTCCACCTCGTGTCCTTTGTGTTCCATCCTTCTGCTCTGCTCATCTGAGAGAGTCTGGCTCTGTCTTCTCTTCCCATAGGTGGTAGCAAACAGCAGTAAGATCTCCCCTTTTCTGAAGGCTGAAGTAGTGTCTGATAACCTCAGTGTACTAAGACATCCACTTCTGTGTCTGCCCTGTCAGTCTGGGTTAGTAAATTGGTACTTGCAAGCTGATGATTTGGGATTCAGCACTGAGTCAGCATATGGAGGGATGACATGAGGTGGGAGACACTCCTTGTCTGTATTTTTGGGCTGTGAGAAATATGAAATAATTTGATTAAGCTAATCATCTCCCAGACTAGCTTGGCAATACACTCGTTCGTTGTCTACAACTTTCAGACCAAATTAAGGACATAATAGTAATGTTTATGATTTGGGGAAAATAGGCAAGAGAATTAGAACAGTTTGAATTACCTTAACAGCTGAAGCGTGGTTTGGATTGTTGATAGATTTTAGTGCAGGATCAGTTTGCTCTGATTCATCAGTTTTTACAGTGTCCCTTGTTTGCCTTGCAAAGGAGGTTCCACATTCTGTTTCAGAAGCAAACTGCTAATGTTAATTCCTTGATGACTTCCAGAGCTGGAGATTGTGTCTGTGTTGAAATGTATCCCAAAACTCCAGCACAGAACCCAGGATTTAAGTTAGTGTCAAATGCTGCTCTTAGGTGTTCCTTTGAGAGACAATGTGCTGGTTGCTGATTGGTTTCTGTGTGGAACTGATGATGTTGATTTTGGTCTCTGCCCTTTGGAAACCTCATTTCTCAATTTTCTACACTTACAGCCCTTTTACATCCCTTGAAGTCCTGGTGCAGGACTTGCTCCAGGACACTTTTTGGAATGTATTTGATAGGAAAGAAAACATTGCCATTATTTGTGTCTTCTTGAATGGTTCAACACTGCCCTGTCTTTAATGGTGTTAGTGGCTCATTTTTTAGGGAACTCAGATGAAAATATTAATCAGGTGAAACAGAACTGTAATACCAGGTAGTAACTCTGTCCACAGGTTACTCACATCTCCTTTCTGGCCTGGTAAGGTACAGCAGCTTCTCCTCACTGTGCTCTGAAAACTCATCCAATAAATTATGGTAAATGTGCAACATTCTCCTTCTTTTTCATACCAGTGTAGGTTTTTTTCCCATGGACTTTTCTGCCTCTTTACTAAAAGTACACTTGTACATGTTTCCTGTGCATCAAAATGCAGTTACATTTGCCTTTCCCCCTCATTTTCACTTCCCAGCTCTGTTTCTTTCCTGGTTTTAAGTGTGGTAGCTAATTTGTTCTTTTCTGAGTGGGACTATTCATTCACTGCCTGTCTTGACTGAGTCAATTTACAGCCATTTGCTCCATTTCTGTGCTCAGTACAAATGCTCCATTTTCCTTCAGTGTCCATAGCTGAAGCTGAATCCTTAATCTTTTTTCCCTTTCTGCCAGCTGACTGTTGCTAATACTTCTACATCCACAGGTTTATCACGACTTTACAACTTCTGATGTTTTAGGATGTCCAAAGTGCAGTTTCATAACCTCAGAATGGCCCTGCTTGTTTTTTCTCCAGAATACATTGCAGGTCCCTCATCCCTCTGTTCTTGTGTGGAGTTTTCACCTCTCTCCCCTCCAGTTTGGGAGCCACTGGTTCCAGCTGATGGAACAATTTCCTCTTTGCTCTGTAGCCACATCATCCTCTACTTTGGCATCTCATTTGAAAATACTGTTTCTCCTTTCCTTTTCTCCAGAGGGTACTTTAAAGTCAGGGATTTGGCCAGTGGTTATTTAGCTAAATTAACTGGGTTTAGATACATTTTGGGGGAATGATGCTGAATGGAACTGCAGCGGTTCCCACTCACTTCACACAGTGCCGTGCAGTGTGGTGGATGAATCCAGGAGGGAATGGGACTGAGCTGGGATTGAGGAGCCCCAGACATGGTGCAGTGGGAGGATGATAGCTGTGACTGTGGCTCCTGAAGTCCTAATTCCCAGGTTGTGGTTGTAATCTTTTCCTAATCTTATGTAGCTGTTTGCCTGTGTTTCATGTTCCAAGTTGATTCATGGATTTTTTTTTCCAGCTCTGCAGCATTCACACATCTTTTTGGATCCTCTGTTCATTGCATCTGTGCCTGCCTGGTCCCTGATCATGTGAATGTACATTTTGCTGTTGCTTAGACATGACCTTTGCAGGTGTTCTCTCTGTTATTTGATTTGTTTATGGGTCAGATTTTAAGTTTCTAACCCAGTTTCAGTTTTGGGGAAGGACTTCAAAACTTGAATGAGTTTAATAAGTGAAACCTCGAGAATATCCAGTTAATATTTGACAGATTAGTAGTATATGATCAGCACAAAACTTGGTTTTCTTTCTTGAGTATACCTGACTTTGGAGCCCATAATACTTTTGAATTTATTTTTAGTATATGTTTTCTTTAAAAGGCGTAGATATATAGTGCAAGGCCTAATGTTTGTAGGTGGATACCACTATAAAATTATTGCAGCGTTTTCTTCTACAAAACTGCTTTTCTTCCTTGTAGAACTTCTGAAGACAAAAGTCTAAACTTTAATATTAACCTTATGACTTTGAAATATATTTTTGATGAAGGTTGTGACATATGACGTTTGTGTCGAATATTATTTGATCTTTTTTTATTTTTTTAAAGCATAATGGCAAAATAGGTATATACACACACACACAACCACGTGCATTACATGGACATGACTTTTGTCACCAGCTGGTTGTGCTTTTAGAGATCCACATGCTTGTATTGGTAATGACAGGTATTAGTGTATTTACGTTGTGTGTGTTTGTGTATAAAGAGTATAATATAAGTATACTTTTCTTTAATAATAGCAGATTATCCAGTCAACATCTGCTCAAACTGTGAAACGAACCCCTGCTTGCCAGACTACCCAGATTAGGATGCCAGTGGTAATAACTCAGACCATTAGACCACAAGGTATGGGTTTCAATGTTTTAGTGAGATTGTTACCTTTGTATGAATTTGGTTGTCATTACACATGGACAAACGTGCAGTGCTGACCTTGGCGACATTGTTGGCATTGATTTTTTACCTCCTGCTGGCTGAAGGGTGCATGTTTCCGTCTGCAGTTTCAAGGTGGTTCAGACCAACACAGTGCAATGTTTTGAAACAACCTCAGGACTAAACTCTCCCTTGTTTGGCTCCTTACTCAGCAGTTTTTAAGGGAAAGATCTAAAATGGTCAGGAGCTTGGCTCTTGCTGTCCTAAGCTGTAACTGTGGGCCAAGAAAGAAAGTCTTCATTTTTCCTGCCTCAATTTAATCATCCTACTTCTAATTTTTACTCCTGAAGCAGAACAGGATAGTCACTGTCTCTGCAGCTACAGAGGTCAAGGGAGGAGTCCTAGAGAAATTCCTCAAGCCTCATGGTTTATTTTTAACCCCTGCCAGTATATTAATTTTTGGTGAGGTCAGAGACTGACTTCCAGCAACCTGACATGCCACAATTAGCCATGGCATGTGGTTTGCACACAGCTTCCTCACCTGTCTGTGCACAGGTGGATCCATCCCACTTTTTGAAAGGATTCTCAAAGCCTCCTTGCTTTCTAATAAATATCCATTAGTTTCTTTCTGCCACTAAACCTGCTAGGCTTGGTTTTTATTTTTCCTGAGCACGTGTGAGAATATCTGATTGGATGTGGGCATTTACCTGACTGAGGGTTTGTAATGGGATACAGAGCTTGTCATCTTCAGGTATTGAATCAGGGACCAAATGTGTTTAAGTGCACATAAAAGCTATTGCTGCCTGTTTGCCTTCATTGCTGGGTCGTCTCTGTTCTCCTTGGGAAAAACATCAAAACCGTTTAATAGCAGCTGATGTTTCACTTGCTCTGTTCTCTTAGGGGAATCCAAAGGTTGAATGGACATGGAGACCAAGCTGTCACTGTAATCCTGTAGGCTGTTTGTCCAAGTTAGGAAGAAATACATTTACTCCCCATAAAATGTGTGTATTTGATGGCACTGATACTCATGTCCTGAGTTCATAACATGTCCATGCATCTTATAGCAGGAGCTTTCACTTCTGACGAACGTGTCTGAGAGTGAAGGCAGATTCTATTTCTTTGCTTGTTTAGTCCCCAAGTTGTGAATGTCAACAGAATGCCAAGAATTTACATGATACTGGCATCTACCTTTTAACCAGTGCATTCAGAATATGAATCTGTTCTCGACTGCCCTTGGTCAGCCAGTGCAGTGCAACTTTACTGGCACTTTGGCTTAAGGTAGGCAGTGGCTTCCAAAACACCAATTCATGCCAAGTCCTGCTTTCAGGTGAGATTATTGCAGGTTAGAAGTTTGTTTTAAGCCCAGCACTGTGTTGTTTGAATTGCACAGACAAAGCAAACAAGAAAAGGCATTTAGAAAACATCCCCTTGTCCAAGCCCTGCTCGTGCAGCCCCTGTGTGGGGAGAGAGAGCTGGGCCTGTGTGAGCAGCTCGGAGTGGCTGCTGAGGCACTGACAGAGACACTTCCTTGTGATGTATTGTTAAAACCTTTCACTGGAAACACCACCAGAGTGATATTTCATACTGGCCTAGGTGTTCCTGCAGAAGGAGGTAATATACTGGAATAGGATATGGTCTAAATAAAAATTCCAGCAGTATAATTTTGTGGAGTGTGACTTTTTAAAGGTAGTTACAGCAGAATTGAGCTGACCTCCACAGAGCACTGCATTTTCCTTCTGGAGAGGAGGGAATCCCCAGGTGTAATGAACCTTTAATACATCCATATGAACAGACTGTAATACTCTTTTGAAAGAGTGGTTTAGATAAAATTGGCAGGCTATAAGGACTTTTATATAAATAAAATTACTTCCACACCAGGGGAAGTGACACCGTTGTTATTGCATGAAAAATTCACACTCCTTTACTGAAGCACTTACCAGTATAATAATTAAGATGAATTGCATCTTATGGATGGAGGAATTGAGGCAAAGAATAAAATAATTAGGTATTCATTGCAGCCATTTAACCTGTGCTGAAATACAACTAGGAATTTATAAGCTCCTGAATTTGGGCTTATGTTTCTAGGTGGTGCTACTTAAAATTTGGAGCAAGGATGCAGTGGTGAAAGACTCTGTATGTCATTACCAATCCCATGAAATACCTAGGCCCACAGGTGATTTTGATTTTCAAACTTCTGCCCTGCCCCATAATGTAAATGGGTGTTGTAGCCATATTTTATGTCTGACTGCTTAGTCATGCACAGTCGTGATTTATTGAAACCAGAAAACTTATAAATGTCATCCCAAACCTTCCATTTACTTTACCAGATTCATTTGAGTAGAATTACATATCCTTGGGATGAAAGTGAGACTTAGATCTTCCATACCTGGTGCAGGCACACTGCTTTCCTGATAACCACCCTTTTGAGTTTTGGGGCGTGGGTTTTGATCAAAAATTATCATCTGTAGAAAACAAAGCATTGATGCTGATTCCAAAGAAATAGAATATCAATTCTGAAGGACTGCCATTGTTACCTTAATTTTACCATTGTAGTTATTTTTCATGGTTAACACGCTTTTAAGCTCCTAGATATTGATTGTACAAAGCAGAGATCTGCTAATTTTTATTTATAGTATTATTTCTTTTCTTCCAGTTCACTTAATAGAAAACCTGTCCATTAGTTCATCTGAAGCAGATAAATGAATTGTCTGGTCCATGAACCAATGCTGTCTGTGGCATCTCGTGGACCTTGAATATTCTGATGACAGAGTATTTTTATTCCCCTGGCTTGAGCCTGAAGTCCTAAATCTGGTTTTGTGTTTGCTAACACTGATAGTCCACACTCCAGTTTATTTGTACAGATGGAGAACTGAACAAACACTGTCAAATTAGTTTCTCCTTAAGATCATATGTTGGAGTTGATGAAGACTTCAATATTAAAACCCAAAGGTAATTCATGCAAGACTCATTCAAAGCTAACCCTTTTGTTTTAGCCAGGAAGAGTTCTTGAAAGGGTTTATTGGGGTAGTTGTGTTTCAAGTTTTTATAATTCGTGGAAGAAAACATCCTGTAACTCTCCTGAGGTTCATACCCTGCCAGTTGAGTCTGAGAGGTGCAGGAAAAGCTCTCCTGTCCTTCTCAAACTGTGTCACACTCAGGAAAAGGGAATGATTTACAGGAAAAAGGGGAGAGCTTTTAAGTCAAGTAGACACATGAGCTATTTTTACATGCCCAAACACAGGTGGGATTAAAGGAAACACAAAATATGACCCAAGTAAATGTATTTAAGCAGTAAGGGAGGGCTTACTCCAAAAGTTTCATTTGCCAATTCTTTTCAGTTAAATTCTGAGACTGTGCAAATAATGATGATGCTGATAATAATAATAATAATAATAATAGTAATAATAATAATAATAATAATAATAAATTTCTAATTAGCAACATAAACGTGTAATTATTTTTGGTTAGATTTTACCAAATGCCAGAGAGGAATTAAGATCCCTTTTTAATTTACTCAATGTCCACCACACTTTGGCTCATTTAGAAAGCCCAGTTTTGCTTCTACTTCAAGACCTGTGAAGTCTAGATACAGTTCTGGATTACTTTTGAATTATTGTTTTCAAGATAAGAAAGCAAAAGACAACCTTTATGGGAGGGGTTCTGTCAAATTTGGCAATAGTGTTTTTTTTCTTTTACATGCAATGCAAAACATTTTAAAATTCATGTGGTGTTTTCAACTCTGAAATAGATGTTTTTTCACTGCAATAAAGAACAATTACTGTATAAAAAATGTCAAACGCAGACTCAGTACCCTGACTGTGACTTGAAGCATCTGTATTAAGAACATTTCAAATTCTGCTTCTTTATTCTGTACAGATTATCCAGAAAAGGGGTTTGCTGGCAATTCCAGGCACAATTACAGCCCTTACAAATATTAGAGCCAGTTGTGGCCAATGGTTTTCAGTTTTGGAATCTTTACTGTTCTATAAATATTGAACAAACTGTAATGTTAATATAAATTTTGTATTTTAAATGGCTCTTCTTCGGCATGTAATCTTTAAAAATAATAACTTCCTTTGTTTGCAATTTACAGACAGTTAAATTTAGTTCCTGGACAGAAGGTTCTTTGATGTAAATTGTCTAAGACAGCTCATAATAACATTGCTTGGTGTTTTTCAGGCACAGTAGGGAAGGCACCAACAATACAAGCCAGTAAAAGTCCTGGGGGCTTTGGTGTTCAGGTCTCTGCAAATCAGAAAAACAAGCTGAATGACCCTGGAGGTGGTTCTTTCAGGTAAAAAAAGAAAAAAATAATCATAAAAAAAAAATGCAGCGGGGTGGTTGGGGGGGATCTTAAATAGCAAATAGAATTTGGGGTTGCTGTGACACCAGAGGGCAGTCTTTTACAATAATTCCTGCCTTTTCTCTCGGGATTGGATGGCAATTTTCCTACTTAATTCTATTTTAATAAAAGGGAGGGGATCGTGACATATTTGAGGATTTTTCTCTAAAAGCACAATTTAATGTTTAGCAAAGCCTTAAATTCTGTGATTATAACAAAACTCGGGCTAAACTGAATTACGAGCGTGAAGATTTAAAAGAACACACGGTCGGGTTGCTGTGTTGGATTCAGCTGTTCCTATGGAATGTGTCTGGCTGGGAAGATCCTGGTTGTGATGACAAGGCTTCCTGGCCCAAAAGCTTCTGCAGCCAGGCTGCAGCTTCCCCTCAGCAGCACAGGGGAGATCCTGCATGGTTTGGGAGGGAGTTATTGTGTGTGGGGAGGTTTGGGAGTGGGTTATCCTGGGTGGGAGATGTTGTTGTGTCTGTTCTTCACGTCCTCTCTCAGGGGGTGTCCTGTTTGTCCCCAGCTTCAAACTTTTATTTAAATGTGTATTTTGGATATTTTTACTCTTTCTTTTTTTAGTGAAAAGCAAATCTTATGTTTGCTGCATTTTGTTTTCAATAACACCATCTTAGTTGTGCACATTTTATTGGTGTTAAAACATTTTGCTTTCATGTTCAATGACAAAATGCTCCTGGATTTTAATTTTCATCTTCTGGAATTCTTATGTTGCCCTGGCATTATCAAACCACTGATTAATTTTCAGGCTTCTGCTTTTGCAGGTGAAGTAGAAGAGAATTTGTAGCTCCTTGAAATACCTCTGCTTTGAGGCATGTCAGGATTGCAACTAATAGTGGTAGTACTTAGTATTAATCTAGAAGCAAAATCATTCAATTTTTTATTTTCCAATGCTTTTGCCTCCCACTGAGTATTTAAATGAATTAAAATGTCTGTTGGGTTCAATTGTACTGTCTTAATAAGTATTTTTTATGTTTGTAAGCAACATGAGCATTTATTCTTCGTTAGTATAGCTTTCAATTTTACATCCACCAAAAGGGACAGCATTTTTTTAACTGGGTGCTGTAAACTGTGCCAGGATTGATTCTTGCATTCACTTAGTTTATACATAGAATATATTAGGTTAGCTGGAATTGTTAATTTTCCCTTAGGGAGAAGCAAATGCTCAAGGCACTGATTGATAAATCAATAAATCTTTAGTGAGTTTGGTAAATAAGCTGTCAAGGGTGTATGTCATTTTTCCTCTAGAGAACAAATTTTAGTCAGAATGAATGTGTTTGTTTCCTTGCATTGTTTTCTCCTTCAAAATAGTAAGACACAAAGCTGCATTTAAATAAGTCCATAAAATTTGCAAGGATTTATTAAACAGCAGCAAAGATCAAGCTTTTTCTTGATATCTTAACAAAGAATTCAGTTGTTTGCATATTTGCATTTCAACCCCTAACCTCTCCTGAGGACAAATAGATGTCTGACTATTAAGCCTGAAGGCACAGAGCTGGAAATCTGTATTAATCCTCTGAATGCTGACTAGTTTTCCTCAACATTCCCAGCGTGTGTGAAGAATGTGTTTTTAGCCAGAAGGCAAACTGGCATCTAAAGCAAAGCAAGAATTTTGAAAAATAGTTGTGTTATGTATAAATTTATTTTGCCCTTAGTGTTTTATTATTGCATATTTGTTTCATTATTTTACATTCTGCCTTCTTTAAAATAACTTCTTTGAGCTTTTTCACTTCTGTGAGTGAAGTGTTGGTCACTAGAAATAGAAATTTTGAACTTTGTTATTTTCTTTTTTTTTTTCTTTTTTTTTTTTTAATTCTGGACTGGGGGAGATACAAGATGGAATTACATAAAAGATGTAGCAATTAAGAACTTTGTAAATTATAGCTTAGCCTTAATGTCAGCACGTGTTAATGAACCGTAGGACTGCTTACGTGCACTGGGCATTACAGAAGCTGTTCTGGGAGGCAATTCTCAACCCAAGACTTCTCCTGCAATGGGAAGTTTCACTTGTGGAGTTTTGTGTCAACCTTTTATTTTTGTATTAAAATTTGTTGTTGCTAAATTTTTCGGAGAGAACTACAGGCAATCCACTTGGTTGCCTTTTCAGCTGTGTTAATGCCTAAGGATGGAAATTTGAGTTCCATCTTTAGTCATTTTTTCTGTTTGTGTCACAATCAGAGATCCAGAGTTAGATTTGCACCGTAACAGTCAAGATGGAGGTGTCTGTAGCTGGGACAAGCAGGAGTCCCACTGAAGTCTTGTGGGCCTGTGTTTTTGTCAGCAGCTGCCTGGTACCTCATCAGCTCATCTGGTGACCCCAGAGCTCCCAGTGCCAAAGTCCTGCACTGATGAAGGTGAAAGCAGCAGCCCCTCAAGTAATTCCTACCCTTAGTTCAGACAGTGGCCAGTATAAAGAACTAGTGGAATCACTTGTCCCTTGTGCTGGAACAGAGTAATTTCATTTGGAAGGGCCCTTGGGAGTTCAGCTGGTCCAGCTTCAGGCTGGGAGCAGGTTTGTTGGGCTGGGTGCTGGTCCAGCTCTGCAGGTCTCCAAGGGTGGAGTGGCATGTTTGGACTCCTGTGTTGTCCCACCTCAGCTGGACTGCTCTGACACCCTGGCACTGCCTGCCAGGCAAGGCAGGAGTTGGGAGATCATTCCCTGCTGTGTGTGCTGCTGACCTGTTTGGTTTGCCAGTCAGCCAGTGCTCCTTCCTCTTCACAGCAGCCTTTCTCTGGCTGAAATGGTTCCATCTCTCGGGGCCTGTCACTGTTAGGTTTTGTACAGCCAATGGGATGGGCTTTTTTTATTCCAGAGATAGTTCTGGGAACGTTTGAAGCTGATCTTAGCACCTACATTTCATTCTTCTGACTGGCTGCACTGTAGGGAGGAGTCTACCTGGGAATAAAAGAATTGTTTTCAGACCTTCTTTGCCTAGACCAAATAATTTGTTGTTTAGTATTTTATTTTCATTTTTAAAAAGAAAAGTTTAATAACACAGCTTGGCCAAAATGCCTCAAAATGCATGATGTTACATCTGATGATGTGCAAGGCAACTTGCCCTTTAAAGGAGTGATAGAAACCTAATGTAGATGTTAAGAGGATAACTTCAAAATTTTCATCTCAAAATGGTATGTGACAAAACCTTACCCTATAAGTTTCTTTGTTGTTGTCCAAATAAATATTTCAAGCTATAAGGTGACTGTGTATTTTTTCCATATATTTCAAAATAAAGAACAATGCTGGCCATGAATGTGGTATGTTCTGTCATCCCTTTTGCTTATCAGTGACAAGATTCCACATAGACCATAAATGAATTGTGTGACAAAGCAGTATTAGGGACAAATTTCAAATTAAAGCTTGAAAGTCAGAATAAGCATTATAATTAATGTGGAAATAGGATTTATACCATTATAAAATATATTATAAGAGTGGCTGTTACAGCAATTCCTAGTCACTTGTTGTTGTTGATCTCTGATCCATGGATTTGTAGCCTTTCTCAGAGTCTTGCAAGTGTGTAGAGATTTTTTCCTAGCAATGTGCAATTTTCTTTTTAAGGGAGAGGGGAATCAATAGTCTGATGTTGTTGTCTCAGTTGCTTTATGTACTCTCCTGGCTTGTTTGGGAGCAGTTCAGTATTGCAGTTTTGGGACAGCCTTGACTCAGAGTAGGAAAAGAACAGAACAGTGTGCAATCAGTGTTACCAGATTTTTATAATGGCTTGTCTTAGTTTCAACAAAATCTGAAACATTTTACAGAGAACTGTGAATACTTTGGGTTTTCTTGCTTATTTTCAGATGAGATTTTTTTTTTTTTAATTTTGTGATTGCATGAGTGTTTTTGATGAAGAGGAAAGGGAGAGGCGCTACATGAGGTGCAATATAGGAGGAAGAGTTGGACTCTTGGACTGCTTTAAGATGGAGCTTGTGTTTGGAGGGAGCTGGAGCACCCATACTGTCTAATTAAAAATATCATGAGCGTTGGAATGTTAAATTTACCCCTGAGAGACTAAGGATTTAATTCAGTCAAACACAGAAGTATTTACTGAAACAGTAGAAATAGTACAGGCAAAACAATATCTGCCAAGAAACATGAAATTGTTAAATGTTGTGCTCCGATGGAGAGGCAAACACAGACAGTAATCATCAGTCCAGACGACCACTGGATGGCATCTTTGTTCCACAGAGTGACTTCTGAAAACTCCCTCATTGGGCTTAAAAGTTCACTTTTATAGCACATTGTTTGGTGAGAATGCCAGGCCTCTTTATATTCAGATGTGTGTGTTTCAGTGTCCGAACCAAAGCTCATTTGCATGATGAGGTTCCTCGAAATAAAACAGTTTTTCTGGTCAGACTGAAAAAATCGGAGTCCCAGCTGTGATTAAAACATTTCTTACCTGTCTTCCATGTAATACAAAACCTAAAAGATCTCTTCACATGTAGTAGGTTTCAAGGATGGAAGGAAATGATTCTGTCCAGGAGTTCCAGTAATGGTCTTTGTAAGTGCCATTGCATTGGTTTTGATAATTTCATTGATATCCTGGTTTGTGCCCAAATTAATGGTCTGCTTTTTCATTTCAGAAGATATTTGCTTATTTCTAATGTCGTTGCAGATTTTAAATTAAAATTGGAGTAGCTAAAATGCTGAGCAGGAGGGAGGTCAAAGATCGACTATACTTTATTAATCTATTCAATAAAAGGAGAGAGAACTATAAATTTTTTAAAACTTGTGCGCCGAGTGGGACGTTCCACGCGGAGCTGCGATGCCTCGTGGTGGCCCTGGGACCCCCCTGTGGGCACCACAGACATGCCATGGCACGGGGAAAAGAGGGCACAGTCGGAGGGCTGGAGCAGCTCTGCTGGGAGGAAAGGCTGGGATAATTGGGATTGTTCAGCCTGGAGAAGAGGAGATTTGGGGTGAACTGATTGTGGCCTTGCAGTGCCTGAAGGAGCTGCAGGAAAGATGGAGAGAGAGAGCATTTGCAAGAGCCTGGAGGGAAAGACAAGTGGGAATGGCTTCAAACTGCCAGAGGGCAGAGTTAGATGGGATATTGGGAAGAAATCCTTCCCTGTGAGGGTGGGGAGGCCCTGGCACAGGTTGCCCAGAGAGGTTGTGGACTCCCTGTCGCTGGAAGTGTCCAAGGCCAGGTTGGACGGGGCTTGGAGCAGCCTGGGTTGGTGGAAGGTGTCCCTGCCCGTGGCAGGGGGTGGAACTAAATGAGCTTTAAGGTTCCTTCCAACCCTGCCCACTCTATGATTTTGCAACACTGTTCTCTGGAATTTCATTTTAAGAGAAGAAATCAAGTGCTGAACAGTCATGGGCAATAATAGAATCTCATTTGTGTAGCATTTTTCTGACAATCTTTGTAAAATTTTCCATTTCCTCCCTCAAGTGTTCAGCACATTTCTGCAGGTTCACACCGTCAAAAATCCCTTCTTGACCTCTTCCACAGAAGAAAACAAAACCGGTATCTGACAAACCACGAAAGTCTTCCACCAAACTTGGCAGCTCTAGTGCAGATAACAGGGAAAGGATGGGAGGACAGGGAGGACCTAGATTATGGATTTCTGGATTTCCCTCCTTTTATTCTCAGACCTTACTTGCAGCTTTTGTTTTTTCCTGTAGATGTTAAGCTTTTTACAAGTGACAAAGTAAAGTATTCGAGGGTGCACAGGACAATATCGAAGTAATTTTTTTAAAAAATATTTTAAATTAAGCATTTGTTTGTTTACTTTATAAAGTAGTAGGAGTCAGGACTTTTCCATATATATATTCTCAAAGGTTGTGTAATCACTGGTAGAATATGTTGAAATACAGTGTTTGTGTCAGTAATAGCCCCAGAACAGAATGTGCTGAATACAGATGGCTGTTTCCACAGCTCTGAGTCATACCTCGTGCAGGGAGGAGGTGACAGATGCTTGGGAGATACAGGTGTGGAAACTCAAATTTGTTGGTACTTTCTCAAGCTGTTGGGAAGGGTATCCAGGGCCAAAACTGGCATGGGAAGTGCTATCCTCTTCTCAAATGTAGCATGTTTTTTTTAAATTGTTGACACATTCAGCTGATTCTTGTGTGTTGCCAGAGAAAATACCATCACCTGCTCAAACACACTTGGAACCCAGGCTTACCTGTGAACTCTTCATGGTCACAGAACCTTCCCTGGCTGTTCTTGAAAATGCATTGATGCCCATTTTGGTAGGCACTTGTGGAACGGTGCAGGATTATAATCCATGGTTTTGCTTTTAATTTCTCTTGGGGGGGGTGTTATTTATTTTACCATCTTACTCCTAGTTTTCATTACAAAGAGAATGGCCAAATGCTTTGTCATTAGTGGTGGTCATTGCCTTGAGTTTGCTGACCATCCTGATTTCACTGGTACCACTGACTCTCAGATGAATTCCCCTCTATCACACCTTCTGTTAACACTCAAATTGTCCTGTTCCTAAAGTGTTCCTGGCACAATCAGAGAAATACTCAGTCATTTCTGACTCCAAAACACATCCTGTGCAAAAGGAGACAGCACTGGTCGTGCCTGAGCTCGGCCCAGCCCCTGGGAGCACGTGGAGCAGCAGATGGTCCTCAAAGTGAACGCATCACATGCAGAATTATTATTATTTTCTTTTTTTGGCTTTTTCCATTTCATTGCAGAGACGACGATGACATCAACGATGTCGCCTCTATGGCTGGTGTTAATCTCAACGAAGAGAGTGCCCGAATCATGGCCAGCAACTCGGACTTGGTGGGGAACCAGCTGCAGTCCTGTAAGGATGAGCCCTTCCTCGCTGCTGTCCCCCTGCACAAACGCATCCTTGAAACGGGTGAGAGGCACCTCTTTCCTTCTTGTAGTGCTTCCTTCACAGTTCTGTGCTGCTCACTAACACAACATGCTCAGCACTTAAGGGTGTATCTAAGCATTTGATTACACAGTCTTTGTATTGCTGAACTTCCAAGGTTTTTCTGATAAAAGGAACTTAACCTCAAGTTGAGGGGAAAAAAAAAAGAAAATAGCGTGCTGGTGCTTTTAAACTTCATGCTTTTCCCGTGTTTTTTTTATATCCGAGGATCTCAAAGCTCTTTGCAAACATTAATTATTCCTCACAGTCCTCCTTCATGTTTTGCACATGAGAAGGTTGAAACAGAGAGGTGAAGGAAGTAGTACAGGTCACAGAGGACACCTGTGAATAACATTTAACAGAATGTTGAAGTTCCCTGTCAAGATTTTCTTGCCCCGTACAAACCAGTTATTCAGTTCTTAACACCTGCATCTACTGAAGTTCATAGTGATTTTCTTGTGGCATTTTTTCCAAAAGCTGTATTTATTTTATCGTGGCAAAAAGGTGTATTTATTTCTGCCATTTGAAGAAGGAAGTTAAAAAATTTAGTAGAGTAACCCTTCAAAATCAGTGATGTTTTAAGGTTAGGATGTATGCTTAGAATGTATTTCTTATGACAGACTTCATTAGTATACTCTGTATATTCTAATACCTAAATGTGTACTTTTCAGCATAATTTTGGTAATGTTTTCAGTGCCATCAGTGTCATCAGATACAAAGCTCAAATTGTTTAGCAGTGTAAATCACATATTTCTATCAGACCTATGCTTACATCACACATTTTTAGGGATCTGTTTCTCATAGTTTTAAAGATAAGACCAAAATTCTGTTGCAGATCAGCACAGTTATTTTTTTGAAGTCATGTGGTTGCTTCTGAACTGTTATTTGTGTTTATGTTCATGGAATTAACGGGAGCCTCTTTATATTGCAGTTGCAGGCGAGTTCTTCACTGACTTATTGTCAGCCCTCGCTCTTGTACTTCCCTAAATGCCCTTTTAGGTTCCCCCTTCAGAGAAGGGCGTTGTGTTGCTGTGGTTATCACTGGCTGGTGTGATGATGGGGTTATGTGGCGTGGGGAGGTGTGTGCAGCAATCTGTGAGCTGCCTTCCCACCCCCTGGCACTGACAGCCAGCAAGGGCTGCATGAAAAATGTTTGTCAAACAAATCCTCGCACAGTAGTTGGTGCAGGTGGAAGAAAACAGAAAGGGAACAGACACAAAACTGTTTTTTAAAAAAAAAAATGGGAAATCAGTGATGAATTTGCCACATAAGCCCTAATGAGCTGTCTGGGTGTAACAATTGCTGCACGACATGAAGCTGTAATTACAAGTGCAGGACTTACAGGAATCTGTACATACTTCAAGAGCCACAGAACCCATCACACTATTCATCACCGCCTTTTGGGGTTTGCTCCTCTGAGGAACAAATCCCCGTGGCTGTTTCTGAAGCTTTATTGGCTTTGATAATTGAAATGAAACTTTCAAAGCTTTTAAAAGCAGCTGCAGGGATTTACTTCTCAAAAGCGGCGCATCCAGAAGAGCGGCCACTCCTAGTGATCTCCTGCAGCCACTTTTAGAGCTTTATTTTGGCTTTACATGAAGCCTTTTATAGTTTGGAAAGTGGCTGTGGGGTTCACAAGTGGGCTACTATCTGGGATCTATGGCTCTTGAGGAGGGAATTCCTTCAGCTTGATTTTGAAGTTTTAGAAGCTTGGTTTTCACTGTGTGTGGCCAGATTTGTTGTTTGCTTAGGACCACACACAAATTTAGTAGTTTGTGCTACTGGGCACTTAAAATAACGACACTGCAAGGCCATGACAAAGCTCAGTCTTGCCATCTGTGGCTGTGCCTGGACACACCAGGACTAAGCAAAGCTCCTGTGGCCTTCTGTTAGGAAAATGTGTGTTATGGGAGTCCTTGTTCTTCTGTTTTCATTATACCCGTTGACAAATACCACAAAACACACTGTTTGTTCTTACTTTTACCTGAATATGACTTAAACAGATGTTATTTTCTAGCTTCGGGTCTGTTCCTGTTTAATCACTTCAGTTTTAGGGCAGGTTTTTAGTGTTTGAGTAAAAGAGAGCTTTGTGGTGTGTACAGTGTTAGGAAACTGCTCCTCTCTCCTTTCTCAGAAGCCAGAGCTTTCAAGTTTTCTGTAATATTAATCTCCTCCTCTCTTTTCTGAGTAAGAGCTCTGTCAAGCAACTCAGTAGTGTTCCCCAAAGGCTGTTTCAGAGATTGTGCTTCCATTCACCAGGGCTGGAATATAAACTGCTAAAGTGAGAGCAGATGCTCTTCAGACTTTGGCAGTAACCACCAGCCAGATGCCTCAAAGTTATAGTGAAAGAGGTTTCTTAATATATTGCATGTTCTTATCTCGACTTTAACTTGGCACTGTTACCATCCAAAGTTTATTTTAAATCTAAGTGACTAATATTGATCCTTCTAAATGGAAGAAGTAACTGGAAGGTAATGCATGCAAAGATATTCATCCACTTCCCACCTGCTTCCTTATCCAGTTTTGTATCTAGTCATTTGGGGCAGGTAATCATTTGTTCCTGTAGGAAGGCGGTGCTGTGACTGTTTCAAATTCTCCTTTGATGCAAAATCAAGAGTGGGGATTTCTCTGCAGATAATGTATTGCTTTTGCTATTCCGTTCAGGATCATGAAACTGTAAACCCTGATCTTTTTACATGACAGCACAGCACAATGAAACATATGCAAAAAAAGGGTTGTGAGGCTTTTGTTTCTCTTTTGGGGAAGTTGAGAGGCAGAGGTTGATATTCCTCATGCATGTGCATGCAAACTCTTAAACCTTTCTGGGTCTTTAACCTTGTTAGCAGGATGAGTAGTGTTTCTTTAGAGGGCAAACAAGCTGATTAGACCCCGCCAAATAAATAATGCTGACAAATCCTGGCTTTTCCATGGGGTTTTGTGGGAATGAAATGAGAAAAATAACCTTAATAATTTGTAATTGTTTCACTTTTGTTCATTCTTAAGCTGTAAGAATGCTGTGTTAGGTTTTAGAGGCTGGTTTTTGACCCTGAGTTTTCACTGTTTACCCAGTGGGGCAGCACTCAATAAAGCAGGTTGTGTGAAGTGTGACAGTTTTCTCTGGTTTGTAACCATCCTGTGAAATCCTTGGCTCAGGAATTTCTTGATTACAGGATTGTTTCTGAGCACAGATAAGAACTGGGCTGCACTGCATTTGATATTAAATATTAGTGAAAGGTAGCAGGACATAGCAAAGGGTGGGATAAAAGATGATCCTGTTTATAATGCCTGGTAACTAAATCTGTGGAAAAAGGGAACAGCTCTGTCATGTGCTCTTCTGGAAGGTCTTTTGACTGAGAGTTGGGGTCTCCAGAACCTTCACTCGGGGTTCCAAAAATCTTTGCTTTATGTTGAGTTGTCAACAGGGCTTGGTGTTCTCACAGGCTTAGAATCTGCAGCAGCTTGTTAACTCCCCCACCTTTTAATTCTGACTGTTTCCTTCCACAGATGATGCCATTTTGATTTTATTGAGTGTCCCTGAAACTCACAACTTGGGGTGGATCTTAACCGTAAATTAACTGTCCTAATGCCATACTAATGGAGCAGAAGTCTGGCTTACTGTATTCTTTGACTTAGATGGTTTCTTTCTCTTTTTCTCTTCATTTTCAGTGTTCTTCACCCACTTTTTCTACTCCAGTTTTATTGTTACAGAGCACTGGCTGAATAGAATAATTACAAATGTGGCATTCTGAGAAATGTGGGACTGGTTTGGTCATATTGAAAACATTTTAACTGTCCATCCTTTATCTTCAAGTTGTTTTAACTTAAATATGCTAAAAATTCATTGGAAAATCATCAATGATATTTTTATTTCACATTCATTCAGAGTATTTTACATCTGCATTAAGAAATCAAATTTTCTATAGCGTGATTTTACAAAATATTGTCTTCATATGTGTTATCTAGCATTGTTATAAATTTCCTTTGGAAAAAGTGTGTTATCTTGATAACATAGCATAGATCTGCAATATTTCCTACCACAAACTTAGAACTGGCTTCTCTTGCTCCATACAAATAGATTTTTAGGCTAGAACACACAGAGTGGTGCATGCCAGTTATTATGAAGCTTGAAAGAGGCCTACAGTGTTCCTAAAAACAGTTCAGAGAAGCTTGGCTTGGTAGAATTAAGCCACTGTCCCTATCAATGTAACAGTTCTAGGGTTAGCTCAACATAATTTACAGATTTACCTTTTTGTTCTTTTGCATGTAAAATATTTTTTATTTCTCTCTGGTGAAATACTGATCATTGTCCTGCCTTGATTCCTTCTTTGTTCAGCCACACTGGAGTTGCATGTCTGCTCTAAAACTGCAGGTCAAAACATACAGAAATAGTTTATCTGTGTTCCCTGTGTCCTGGAGTGTACTGAATCTGCAGTGTGGCATCGCAGTGGCAGCAGTTGTCTGCATATGTACATATTTCGAATAAACAATTTGAACACTCTGGAAGGCATTTTTATATTGCTGAACCACGTTAAAACCTGTTGGGGTGCCTTTGGTGGAACCAGGCCAGGAGATTTCAGAGCCTCTCTTTAAAGCAGTTGTTGGTAGTTCTGCCATCCTCCTTTGGTGGGCATGTTTGTCAACACTTGTGTTCCTGTTCCAGTGAGATGAAGCTGCCCTGGTTGGGGTTGCTCTTTCATATACAGAGCAGCTCTGACATTAAAGTGTGCTCATTTCTTCTGCTTGCTGTACTTTAGAGGGCTTTTATTGCAGTGCTTGTGGGGTCTGAAATTCTGAGCTCTCTGATTGCCTGGGAGTGGAATTTTTGTGTTTTCACTGCACTTGTTGTCGTTGCGACCTGGTGGTTTTCATTGCTGACTTTTAACTTTTTATCCACGAGTTGATTTGTCTTCAAACTGAAAGATTTGTTTTAATCCCCCTTTTTCCATCAGCGTCTTTCTGTCAGGATGAGCTCCTTGAATGCCTGTGGATGTAACTGTTGACTGTATTTGGGTACTGCTCTAACATGCACCTGTTTATAAGCTTAGCATTCTGAAGTCATCCTAACGACACACTTAGTCCACTTGAACTGTACCTAAAATGGAGGTTTCTGTGATTCTATTTGTTTTTTTTTCAGGAAAAAAAAAGTCATGTTAGGTATTGTATAATCCAGATTTTCACATTACTGTGCGTGCCAAGTGCACTGACTCTCTCTGGTTCCTGCAGACTGAAGTCTGTCACTGCAGAGATGTGGCAGGGGTGGAGATGTATTTACATTCTGACATCTGGAATAGTTCTGAGTTAGGACTTTTTTCATTAGTATAAAACAAGCAATTTGCTAGGAATTGTATTTAGATTCCAAGGTGTGCACTACTCCCAGTGTTATAATCCATGTCCACAGTCAGTGTAAATTTAGTTTCTTATGTTGAGATTGGAGTTTATTGTACATGTTCAATAGAGAATTTGGTTTTATATTCCAACTTAATCAATTGCTAATGTTACAATATTATAAGACAACTACGTGTTATTTACGTTTACTATTTCCTTTTCAAAAAGGTGGGAATACATTCCCATCTTAGTATCAGCAGCAGTGTTGCCAAATAAACATAACCAGTGAGTACTTCAGCAGAATGTTAAACCATCTTGTTGTTCTTTCTTCAATAGGTCCATGATTAGACTTCCTGTTTTACAAGATGTCCCAACATGTGTTGGAATGGTAACTTCAGTACCACCTGAGAGCTTGGAGTCTGCCTTTCTGTGAAAGGTAGGGCAGCTTCTGTTCAATATTTTTGTCTACTTCCTAAGGTTTTCTTTTTATTAATCTTATTGGTTCTGCAACCCTACAGAATGGGAGTTATGCTTTCAGCAGTTTCACCTGTAGGTGTCAGAACTGATGTTGTTTCATCAAGCAGTAATTTCTCAAAATAGAGATGGTTAATTTAGCTGTGTTTAAAGTCTGGTTATTTATGAAGAAAATGATGCTGTTTATTCAGGCATCATTTTCAAAGGTTTTGCTCCAGCTGAACTGAGAGCATGACCATACTACTTGCTCTTAGAAACATTTGGAGAATTCAAGGGGTTTTTTTTCACCATAATAATTTTGTTTTCACCAGTCTTTCGTTCTGTTTTGTGAATGTAGTGAAAGAGCCATCTTTAAAAGGTCTTGCTATTTCTGGAAGGCAGTTCTGGCCTTCAGGGCCTACCAAAATATGTCACCCAGCTTCAGAATAAGTTTGTGTCTGGGAAATGAATGGCTTAAATTTCTTGGTCTCTGCAAAGGAGAGTAAAATTAAGATCATCATTCTGTGGAGATCCATTTATAAAGTCCGTCTCATAAAGAGATTTCTGGTAATAAATATTGGATGTAAAATAAGAACAATAAAAAGAAAACCTTTGAGAACCATTCAAGATTGCAATAAAGCTGACTCACGTTATCCCTGTAGGCAGACTCCATGCTCTAGAGGTGGTGCTCGTGTCCCAGAGCTCAACACATGTTGGAACATCTTTGTGGAGGAGGAAGTCATTGATCAGTGAGCAGCATCTTCAAGGATCCTTTAAGGGGGAAAAAGGAAAAGGTAATATTTTTTTAAAATACGTTGAAATGATTGTTCATTATGTTTATTTGGCAATCCTGCTGCTCATACTAAGGTTGTAGTGTTTTCATTTCTTAAAATTGCTGAGAAACTTCATAAACTTCCCTTTAGTCTTTCCTTTCCCTTGAGTTTGGATTGCATTTGTTAGAGCCTCCTTCCCGTTGCTGAGTCTCCTGCAAACAAGTCCCGACTCAACTGTAACTGCTTGGCAATTTGACACTTTTTTCAGTGGATACAGAGATTATGATACCTGTCATTTAACCAGTTTTACAGTCCCGCGAGGCTCCACCATCTGTTCTTGCACAATGATGTACAAGTGCAACTTTAATAGGAACTGTCCTAAACTGAAGCTGTTTTGACAGAGTTAGGTGGCCGTGTCTGACCTGGATAATGCTGTAGTGGTGGATGATGTGGTGATGCGCTGTTTGGTATTAACGAACGTTGGCACAGTGTCTTGGCAAGTTTTCTCCTAATCCTGGGCGTACACAGATGAAGGTGCTGACATTCTGACGTTCAGGTTATGATCTTCAGTCTCCCCTTCTGGTATCCTTTATCATTTCCTGGGGTTTGTGCATGTCCGCTGTCTGATGTGCCCATCTCACCTCCTTAAGAAGTTCCTGGTGTTCAGCTGCTCTGCCTGGCATCAGACTGGTAGTGACAACAGTGGCACCTGTTCAGATTAAAGTGTCAGAGAGATGGTTTCTCTGGGAAAAAAAACTGCCAAAAAGGCTGCGTTGTTTACAGAAATTGCTTTAAAAGAACAGAAGCATAGAGGCAAATTCTCGGAGCTGGTACTCCTTTTAGTGCTGGGGATGTGGTGGGGGGTGTGTTCTGTTGCTGTGAGGACTGTGCTAGAGGATGCTGACACCTGTGTCACCTCTGACATCCTTACAACTATCTCTGTCCCCACCTCTGTCTCACCTGATGTGCTGTCATAATCCTGTACTTCTTGTGATTGAGTCTGAGGTCCTGTTTAGTATCTTGAACTTGGCTTAAGGAGCACAGTTTTCTAATCTGCATCAAAACAGGGGACAAATCCCCAGCTAACAACTTCCCTATTGTTTTCTTAAGAACTCCTATTGGTGTCATTGCCATATTAGTTCTTCCAGACCTTCCTGATCTGGTCCCTGTAATGATCTCTTGGTTTGACTGTGTGGTGCATCAATGCACAAAAGTGCATAAAAACAGAGAACATTTTTTCCAGTTCTCTGCAGTCACTCTGTGTTTATTCTTGAATGTTCCTGAATGTCTTTGGACGTGGTTATTATGTTGTAGTTTTTTGTTTTGGGAAAACTAAGATGAAGAAAAAAAGAATCATATAACTGGGATCTGTGTGCTGTAACTTGACTTGTTGAGACCTGCCCCTGTTTTAGTTCTCATCCACTCCTGTCTTGTGCATTTTGCTCACACTGTTCAGTTGCTGCAGCACAAGTTACTGGGGTTTTAGGGTAGGATATGGATCTGGATGTAGTTCTCAAAGACTCTTTGACCTTCAGTGCCTCCCTTTTAATAACTTCAACATCTCCCCCTCTTTTAGAATATACACAAGAAATGGCACAAAAGCAATCTTAAAGATGAATTATTTAAAGAGAAGGAATTATACATCAAAATTAAGGATACTGTCTTCCTTTAACACATTGAGATTTTGATTTCTTCCATGAGAAATGAGGAAACATCCAGCTTAGTTGCAGAAGAAAACAGGGAACAGATTAGTTGTAGCACCTTCTGTTTCTTCAGAGTTTACATTTGTCCTGTCCTCCCTGATCAGGCTGTAAGGCTTCCTTGCTGTCTGAATGCCAAGTGTTCCTTTCTCCCAGCTGCTCTGTTTATATGGATGAGCTTCCCTGATTTGTGGCAATCCCTCCTTTTTCCAAGGCTCCACATCCCTGGGCACAGCGTTGTTTGGGGACTGCCTTGGTTCTGGTAGAGACAAAGCACCAAGGGTAATAAAAAAGGCTCTTTAAGGATGATTAATAGCTACCTTTCAGCTGTTTAATTATGTAGCTTAGAGACAGAAGTTTGGAAACTGGATTGTCTGGTTATATATACTTTAGGACAGACCTCTTCTCAAAGCAGTTTTTTTCTTTTTGCCAAAAAGTAGGAATTACATGTGAGTTCCCAGACTTACCCACTGGTTGAGACTTATTAGAGAAGTGCAGGCTTTTTTTTTTGGTCCATCTTATATGACTTTCATCAAAAACCATTAATTTTATAGGTAGGGTTTAATAGGATTCTTGAAAAATTCTTTCTCTACCTGGATTTTTTTTTGTCCTGCCCCAAATCCTACTGACATGCATATAAAAGCTTTGAATCAGCACAGATAATACAATCAGACATTTTAGCCAGGGTTACATCTAGATTTAGCATGGAAACAACTATTTCTCTGGCTCTGTTGTGTTAAAATAATTACACCAATCTGACCCTCTAGAATGGAGCTATTTTTCTGGTCTTCCCTTGACAAGAATAAGAGGTCTTAAACAAAATTAGAGGGTAAAAGTTCAAAACAAGCAAAAGGGTTTCTTTTGCCAGGTGGGTAGTTAAGTTGTGGAACTCTTTATTTTAAGGTGTTTCAGATTCAAAAGATTATTTGAAAAAATTAATGTGAAAAACATTCCATCTTGACCTAATAGAGAGACAGATGAGATGTTCCAGCTCAGGACAGACTGAGGCTGTATTTTGGTGCACAGTTAGCACCACACACCTTTTTTTTTTTTTTCAGATACTCTTCAGGCAGCATCTCCCACTACTGGTGTTAGAGAAAGGACGATGGAATATTTTATCCAGTGTAGCTTTATTTACCATTTTATACAGTTATATAAAGACATAACTGTTATAGTGTAGTTTGTACTGAATAAGTTGAGTCCACTATAGTGCCTGAAACACACTTTGAGTGGTTTTGTACCAGTGCATTCACACTACAGAGCTTAAAAGTCTTCGTTGAATCTTACTTTGCTAAAATAGTTTGGTTGGCATTTACTTTGGAGGGAGCAGGAGGAGAAGAGAATATTAAAAATTGTGTGGTGTTTATTCAGCATTTTTATTCTTTTAGGTTGCATTACAATTGTGTGGCTGGTTACGTTTTCTTTCCTGGTGTGTCTTGCACGGAAAATGGCTATGGATTTTGAGGATTTTAATCTGCAAGTTTGGAATTTATTAAGTTGTTTTTAAAAAATAACCGATGTTTCATCAGTTTCTCAGTTTTACCAAATGCTTCCTGGGCAATCATCTCGAGGTGGGTAGCTCTGAAGAAACAAGGGACAAATGCTGCACCCAGCAAGTTGGGATTTCTCAGGGAGATTGTCCACTTTCATCCAGAAGTTGGCTCATGAGATAATTCTTACCCTGTGAGGGGAGGAACGTTTTTTTTACAAAAAAAAAACTTACTGAAGTAATTAATGTAGAGTCTTCCGTTGTCTTGTAAATAACAATCATGAGGTGATAAAGGTCCTTCTCTGTAATGCAGTGGGTTATTCCCTGTGAAGGTGAACTGCAGGTGAGCAGCATCAGATGTTGGTTTAGGGATTCTTTCCCGTTGCTTTCAGCTGGTTGGAGCTGTGCAATATAATCTTGGCCCTCAGAGAGGGGGTGCTGGTTGGTTCCTGCTCGAGGGAATCTCAAAGCACTTGGCTCAGGTTCTCTCTTGTTTGGCAGGAGCCCCTCCCTGCCCTGGGGCTCCCCCCACGCCCGGTCACAGCTCCTCAGAGGTGGAGGAGCAGCTAAAGTTTTATGGTCTCTCCTTTCTTCATCCTGTCTTCCAGCACCGGACAGGCTTAACAGCACAAATCAACACTGACTAAATTGTTATGCATTTAGTTAGTAAGAAAGAGCTAAAGTGAGGCTTTTATTTAAGGGACAGAAATCAGAAAATTACAGCTAAAATGACCATCCTGTTTCTTTTGCCTGGGATCACTAGGCTATCTCACACCCCTAGGAATCTCTAATCTCAATCCTACAACTAGGAGTTGCTGTTTGCACTGTCACTCTGTTTAAGGAGCTGTGCCTGAAGTTTTTAATAGCACAAGTGTGGCTCCCCAGCACAACCCCGGGTTATTCTGTGCCCAAACAACCTGCTCAGTTTTTTCCTTCCCCGTGTTCCATCCCTCATTCTCCAGCTTAATACTTAGGGTTGGGTTTTCCCCTCGTAGCACCAGGAATGCAGTGTTGATGGATTACTCTGTAGGTAGAGAACGCTGCTCTGTGGAAGATACAGCCTGTTCTTAAGTTCCAGCTGATGAGCTTGGGAGAAGTAAGTTCAAATAATTGCTATTTATGCTTTTCGGAGGTTCTTTGTGGATTAGAGTTGTTTCCCCTTTGTGTTTAGTCAGCCTGATAGTTAACTGGGGTTGCTCAGTTTAGAGTTCTGAATTCAGTAGTGTGAAAGCACCTACTGCTTTCTGCTGATTTTGTGGCTTGCTTTCTGTGGAGACCACACCTGCTGTGTCTTAGGAACACAAATCCTGCTTGTCTGCTTTGAGAAGGTGAACTGCTCTCCCCTTCAGCCCAAACTTTTCAGCTCAGAGTTTCCAGAGTCCCTGGATGTTGTAAGCTGTGGGGAGGAGGGAGGTGGGGAGGTATGGCCAGATGCTGCTTTGCTGGTTATTCTGGAGCTGATGCTGTTGAATGAGGTTAAATGGAAGCTTAACCAGTGTCTCAGATCCAAGGGGGGTGGATTTTTGTTTCTGTTTTGCAGCATGCAAGCCAGCTGTAATGGCAGAAGGGGCCCTGAGGAGGCTGGTTCCAGGTTCATCCTGCTCAGAATTTAAAGTTTAAGAAGCTGCTGCTGGTGTTAGGGTGATAGGAGTGAGTGCTTTCTGCATTTCTGGCTGACCTGTGGCTGGGGCAAATAGACAGTAATTATGCACCCCCCCCATTTCTGTTGAAGGACAAGACAAACTAAAGTCTGAAATAGATGCTGTTTAACTGTTTAAAGCCAGTTCTTCAAGGTTTTTCTGTTTTAAGTGTAAACGTAAAGAGATTTTATTCAGGCACTCAATAATTTATCACATCAATAATCAGAGTCAGACCTGATGTTTTACAAATAATTTTTTTTAATCTTTGATCTCAATCCTGTCAGTCCTCTTAAAGTATAAATTATTAAAGTAACTTTTTGATTCTTTGAAAGCCTATCTGCAAAGACAGTATTTTTCTTCTGCTTCTCAAATAGGGCAGTGCTCTCCTTATGATTTGTTTCAGTTTTTGATCAATAAAATATAATTAAACTTTTAAAGTGCAGCAAAGCCAGTACCTTTCCGATAGCTAAGCAGATAACAGCAGACTTTTCACTTCTTGGGACCTGAAAAGTTTTCAATTACAAGGTTTAGGCGTTTTTATGTTTGTAAAAAACAATCTTGTGCTACTGACACACATGCCAATATCAGAATAATATTGCTGAACGTTTTTTCCCTCAAGGTTTTTGGAACTTATGTACAAGTTCTGACTTCATAGAAACTCTGTTGCAGTATCTCAAACTTTTAAATATAATATTGTTTATTTGTAACAAGATATTCTAGCACACTTTTTGCATGCTATCTGTTATAGAGTAGATCTTTATTAAATTCTGATTGAACAAGGGTTTGCTATTAAAGCTTCCAAGTGTGTAATTAAGAATTAACATGTAGTCAGACTTCATTGTGTCGTTCTGTAATGCTTGGCAGATTCCAAATTTGGAGTTTGGGGGTATTATTTTGCCCCTCCTATTTCTTATATGGGGTAGTGTGACTCAACTGGCTGCTTTGGTAGGCTCTGAGGGTGTGATGCCACCAAGTCCTGCCACAAAGAATCGAGGTGTTCATGCAATCAGCCTTCAATTCCTGCTGGTCTTGTACAGTTCTGGTGTAAAGAGATCTGGCAAGAACACTTGAATAAAGAATATGGCCTTAGTTATGTCTTTAAAAGTATCAAAACTCAAATTCAAGTGGAGAGATGGGTTAAAATGATAGCTTGGAGCATTGCTCTGCTCCAGCTCCTTTTTTGTTGTTAACCTTGATGATGTTTTCATCGTAGCTCCAGGAAAAGTTCAAAATTACGTTGCTGAAGTAATTTTAAAGACTTGAAGCATATACTTGTTATCCAAAATGTCTAAATTTAACAAGTGTATTATGGAAGAGTAAACAGCTGTTTTTAAATTACACAAATCATGATGTTTTTGGTCATAAGACTGCAAGTTAAGATTGCCACGTCATCAAACTTAAAGCACATTGAGATGAGCACCTAAAAACCAGAAAGAAGTTCAGCTTTTTAAAAGAAAAAGACTGGGGAAAGCAGTCTATTGACAGAAGTAAGTTCATTTTTTTTTATTGTTGTTTAGTCTTAATTTTCTCTTTGGATTTTTGGTTTCTGCTCATATGTAAGTGTATATATTGCAAAGACAGTGCAATGATCAGATGGTGCGATTCAGAATTCAGAATACTGGAGCCTAAATAAAAATATTTGTAGATGAAACCACTGTTCAGTCACTTGGTTAGAAAGATGAATAATAGTGAGGATATCTGTGTTTTGCAGCACAGTTAACTGTGTTTAGTATTATAGAATATATATGTGTATACACACATTTCTTAAAAGTATAGATCATATTTCTGTTCCTAGATCATTATCACTTTAGGGAATCTTGAAAGGGGAAGAGAAGCCTTTCTGTGCTAAAACTGGGAAAGGTAATTATGCAGAGTAGAAGAATATGTCAGGAATTTCCTATTTAGGGATCATCATTATTTTCCTTTGATGGAATTCCAGTATGCTTTTTATAAATGACAGTGGATGAAACTCAGGAGATGTGACAGCGAAGAAAAATAATACTGAGCATTTAATGCAGAAACATATGAAAATTAACATTTTCAGCCCTTTGTGTAGGTTCAGCTTCTATTTGGCATTTTTTCTGAGCAGCACAAAGCAGAACAAGACAGTCTCTAAGCAGTGGTATCACAACCCCTCTTAGACCAATGGATCAATCCAGGGGTGTGAACAGCTGTGTAGGAAACTATAACTGGGCCACAATTTCCAAGTGTAGATGAAATTGGTAGCTTTCCCACCCATGCCCCGAGTACAATCCAAGTATTTCAGCAGCATGCCAAATCTCCATGTAATATAGAGCTCTGGAATGCACCCTGCTTCTCACATCCTATGCTAACAGGGCTTTAACTGGCGTAATTTAGAGCAGGGAAGACGTGATGATGCTTCCACACATGATGAATGGTGTGCATGACAAGTTGACTTCTTAAAAATTTATCTTTTTGTAGTCTGCTTTCTTGATGCTAATTCATCTGGGGGAAAATTGATATTCTTTTTTTCCTTATCCTGTTTTCCAAAGAATTCTAGCCTTAAGTGATTGAATATTCCATTTGCTTTTCTTCTTCCCCTTCAGGTCACTTTTGAGTCCATTGATAAATCAGGAGCTGGAGAGCCCCTCTGTTGTCTTGAGTCGAGGGGGAATTCAGTGAATTTTTTTCCCTTTCTTTGCTCTTTGCCTGGTTGACTGCCAGTGAGCCCTGTGGGCCAGGCTGGCCAGGCTGTCCTCAGGGTGCCCAGCCAGCAAACCAGGCAAACACGGACCGGGAGATGTGCCAGGGGCTGATCCTACATGTGGGAGGGATCTCAGGGCATTGTGCTGGGACGGGGAATACAGAAGGACACATGCAGGACAGGGAGCATTGAATCACTCAGATTGGAAGATAACTTGAGTGGTCATTTGGTCCAGTCTCTTACTCAAACCCGGGTCAACATTAAATTCAGACAGGGTTGTTTAGGGCATTATCTGGCTGAGTTTTAAAATCCTGGGAGGTGGGAGAGTCTACAACTATTTTGTACGAAGTGTTCCAATTTGTCTTCGTAAAAGAATTCTTCCCTATATCCAGTCAGAAACAGCTGTTTCAGTTTATGAATTTATTTCTCATTCTTCTTCCAGGCAGCTTCAGTAAAGAGTCTGACTCCACCTTTGCAATAAACTCCCCACTAAGCCTTCTTCCTCCAGGATGAACCCTCAGGTTCTCCTCTTACAGGTCATATGCTCCAACTCCATAACCATCTTTCTTGGACTCAATTTTTTTCAGGTTTTTCTTGTACCAGGTGACCCAAAATGACAGTATTCTGGACGTGGGCTGGGTGAGGAGGAATAATCGCTTCCCTTGCTGCACTGGTTCCTGTCGATCCACCATTCTGCTGTAGACACAGCCCACTGTGCTGCTCCTGTTCATCATGACCAGGGTGCACTGCTGGATCCTGGGCAGCCTCCAGGCTCTTCTGCTTCCCATCAGTGCTGCTGCCCTGCTAGGCAGGCAATCCCCAGCTGGTGTTCTTCCAGAGAGTGAGTCCATCCCAGGTGCTCTGGGCTCATCCCTCATGAATTTCATGAGGTTCCTTTCCCTCTGCACCTCAGTGTGGTGCCATCTGTGGGGAGGATGCTCTGTGTCTCACCCCTGAGACAGCTGTTAAAAGGGCCAAGTCCCAGGACAGATTCCTGAGGGATTCCATGGCCTTCAGGTACTTTTCTGGACTTGAGAATACTGTGTTGAGGGACTTAGGAGAAGAAAGTTACTGATGAAGAGGGCAAAGGACAAGAATCTGAAGGAACCAGGAATCTCAGAATGGTCTGTTGGTTATGGATGAGTTTCTGAAGAGTTAAATGGACAAGACAAGCTGTCTAGTGGTTGAATTTACTTAAAGTCTTTAAAATTAGGAAAACCTTTATTGTGAAAAAACCAAGATGGTGATAGTTCTTTATTAGGAAAGGAGTGTGTGTGTTTTCAGGGAAGTTGGGTAGCTGTAGTTACACCACTGAAATTCAAAGAATTTTAACAATTACTCCCTCATACCCTTACCTAGAATACTTGGCAGAATTTTCCATCTCAAACCTCATTTCTGGATACCAGTTAATTAAATTTCCCTTCTTTCTTGCATTTTATCCTTCAGACTAGGGTTTTTTGATTGATGGCTTTGCTTACACATGTTTGCATAATAAAATGGTGCATGCTCAAAATAGGCCTTGATAGTGCCAGTCTGACTCGCAGGAATCGCTCCTGCCCATAGGAATTGTCCTCCTGACTTCAAGGGCTTCATTTGCCTGGGTGGCACTTGCAGCGTTGGGATTTAATGCGTGTGTCTGCTTTCCATTACACATTCAGCTCTCAGCAGCCTGAGCGGGGTTCCAGCTCTATTACACACCACAAATTGGGCACCCAGAAAGGTTTAATTTAGTTTTTTTCCCACGATAAGGCGAAAATCAGTTAAAAAGTTTATATATGTACGTGGTGCTGCAGTCCTTAAGGTACCGTGCGCGATATGGAGCCGGTGATGGCTTAACTCGGTTGAAGAGGTAAAGACTTCAAAGGGTCCTTGGAAAAAAAAAAAAAACGAGGAGAATTGTGCCGTGGGAGAGGCACGGCAGCGGAGCCGTGGTACGGCAGCACTGAAAGGGGCTCGGCAGGAGCCACGGGAAGGGGCCGGTCCGGGGATGGGACAGCAGGGAGGGACCGGTCCGGTGATGGAACAGCAGGGAGGGACCGGTCCGGTGATGGGACAGCAGGGAGGGGCCGGTCCGGTGATGTGCTGCGGGAAGGGGCCGCTCCCGGCGGGGCGGGAGCCAAGGGAAGGGGCTGATCCCAGTGATGGAGACGCAGGAAGGGACCGCTCCCGGTGATGGAGCGGGCGCTGACAGGAGCCGGCGGTGCTGCCGAGCGCTGCCAGCTCGGCTCACATCACATACGGGGATGGAACTGAGCACCCGGGCCGGGGAACACACCGCTCACAGCACACACGGGGTGAGGGGAACACACCGCTCACACCACACACGGGATGAGGGGAACACACCGCTCACAGCACACACGGGATGAGGGGAACACACCGCTCACACCACACGGAATGAGGGGAACACACCGCTCACAGCACACACGGGATGAGGGGAACACACCACTCACAGCACACACATCCTGAGGTGAACACACCACTCACACCACACGAGATAAGATGAACACACCGCTCACACCACACATCCTGAGGTGAACACACCGGCGCTCACTTCCCCCACCTCATTTTTAGGCGTGTGGTGGTTCCTTGCCCCGGAGTTTGGCCGGGCAGAGGTGGGAACGCCTCGCCGAGCAAACAAGCTCGGGGTCCCCTCACAAAGGAGGATTCCTCCTACAAGTCGCACTTTCCAAAACAGTCTCAGAAAAACGTCCTGTGGTGGTTTGCATATCCATTATGTGTCCCAGCCAAAGCGCTCTGAGGAGTTTTGTGCTCATTCAGTGGAGAACTGACTCGGTATAATCAGCTTATTTATTCTCTTATGGGTGGGTCATCTCTAAGGATCCACACTAAATTCAACTACTGATATTTTCTTGTATGAAATATTTATATATATATCTATCTGTGTTTACACAAGGAGTTTTCTATACAGAGAACTGTCCTGCTGGGACAACTCATATGTTTGCCTTGGCAGGACTGTAGCTTAGATTAGTGTGTATATTCATGTATCTACAATTTTAGATCTAATACTTTGTAATTATTTTGATGAATTTAGGAATCCCTAAGTGTTATCTATATTATTCTTTCTGAAACTTAGGTGTTTTTTAAATATATCAATACATTAGACAGCAGACTGTTTGCTTTTCTTATAAACTCAGTACGAAGTATCAAATGTCCAGGTAACTATGAATATGTGTTTGGGGGATAACTGATGTTTCTAAATAACTTTGTTGTATGACTTCTTCATATTCAATTAATAGGGATTTTTTCCCCTAAAGAATTTCTGTTGTCAGTACTATGCCAATAGTGTAGGCTAAAGGATGGAACAGTGTGCTTTGGGCTGCAGCCTCACCTCATGGACACTGAAATTCATTTGCAATAATGCTTCTGAAAACAAAGAAATTGCTTTTTCTCTTGTAGAACAACTGAGAACTCAAATTGTCTCATATTCTGTTATGCTTTCTTGTAATATATTAGGATAAACTTCAGCAAAGTTCTTAAATGCTTTCAAGTGTTAAAGAAATTCTCTGATTTCTCTTTAAAACTTTTAAAATACAGTCACATCCTTTCCAAGGGATCATGAACATGTCACCAAAGCCACATAAATATGCAGTCGTGGATTTTTCTATTCAAGAAAGCGAAGTTATGGCTTAAAGCCCTTTAGAAATTTGGGGTTTCTTTTGTGGGGGGTTAAGCTAATTCTGTTTTGTTTTGTTTTCTTTGCTTTAGCTAAAAAACTAGGAATCACTGATGTGCCAGCTGAGGTCGTTACTTTTATTTCCCATGCAACACAGAACAGATTGAGGACAGTGATAGAAAAGGTGACAGTGATCACCCAGCACCGGATGGAATCATACAAAGTAAGTGCACAAACAAAGGTGTTGTATTTACAGAGACACGTGGTGCTGCTTTTCCTCAGCACACGGGGATGTTTTGGTTTGTTCTGGGTGCAGAGCTTGTCTCAGCTGCAGGTTTGACCCCCTCAGTAATCAGAGAGCTGGGATGGTGGATCTGTTGTCAGCTCCGTCTCCCTCCTCTGCCACAGAATTTGGGTGTGAATTGTTTTGTCTTTCTGTGCTAAAGTGTCTGACATGGAGCATCTGCTGAGCTGTTTCTGCTCATGGGCTGCTGATTCTTGATAGCTCCTTTTTTGACCAAGATGTCTGTTAATTGGATCAAAATTGCTTTGGTATTTCAGAATCTGTAGTAACTTTACGTGTCCTTGGCTGTGAGAAATATTAGTATTTTGCAAAAGCTACCAATGTGTCTTAAATGAGCAACTAAAGAATTCAGCTCTAAATTCTTCGCTGTAATTAAACATGATTTTCTCTTTAAAAAGAGCATTTAAAGGTAAAATGATTCTTTTGTTGGTGGTTGTGTTCGTTAAGAAAACTGAAACAATTTTGATATCTTAAACCGGGGGGGGGGGTGGGGGGGAATTTAAATAAGAATCTGCAAACCAGGTTGAAATTCAAATGAATCAAACATCTTTATTGACACATTTAAAATACCTCTTTCAATAGAGGTAAGATGCTCATGGTTATTAAACTGGTGTAAAAGCAAGATGGCAATAACTGGTTGTGTGTTGTCTAAGCTGTGTTTAGATTTCTTTAGCATATATGTACACTGAGTGGCTCTGGTTTAGTTTTTTTCTTGGTTTTGTGGTGTACTGTTCTGTTGTCCTGGACTGGAAGTCTGGTCAAACATCTTTGGACTGCATCTTTGCCCACCTGTCTCCCAAACCTGAGTCACAGTTGGACTAATTCCGTGGGATATTTGCAGAAATAAACCCCTTTGGCATCTCTGACTACACCAACGTTGTTGTGATAGGAAAAGGGATTACAAAAATAAAGGCCACTATTCCTGATTATTACCTGCACTTGCATCTTTCATTGCAGTCCATGGATATATTCTACTGTATTGGACTAAAAGCAAAATCTCCTTGTTTCTTAGTCAGTTTTCTGACTGACATTCTAAGTGTTCCCATGTGGCTCATGTCACAAACTCTTCTGTTTGTTGTGTTCTAGGGAAGCTTAAATGCTCTTAGTTGTAATAAACTTCAGTTTTAATTGTCATTAAAGGCTTATTTTCAACTTAATTTTTAGCTTTAATGCTCTTATAATGCTGCATCTTGATACAGTCTGTTACTAGTTCAAGGTGAGTACAGATACAGGAATTTTAGGTGGTAAGCCTGGTTATAAACTGTATCTGGGATTATTCAGTAATAAACATCTTAGAGGTTTTTCATCAGTAAGTCTGTCAGTAAACTGATGTCTCTGGTGCTGATAAACCAATCTTTGTTTTTTGATTTGCTTAGATATTAATTAAATAATCTGCATTACTAACCATAGGCTGGCTTCATTCCCTGAGCTTAAAAACCAGAAATGTTCTTTTTATTGTTCATAGAGTGGAAAGATTTTAATGTAGAACACCTTCAGTCTTGGAATGCATAGTCTGGATAAAAAAGGCTGTTTTTCTAGAACACTGTCCCTGTTTTGCAGGATGACGAGTGGTATGAACAAGCTACAGATGTCCGAGCACAGCTGAAGTTCTTTGAGCAGCTGGAGCGTTTGGAAAAGCAAAGGAAAGATGAACAAGAGAGGGAAATCTTGTTAAAGGCTGCCAAGGTATCAGTTTCACTCTCCTTTTTTTAACTGCTTTACCGTTCATAGTCTTTAAACAGTGAATTGATTTTGTGAGATCTGTTTCATAAACACATTTTGTTTCTCACAACAAAAATACTGTTGAGCCCTTGAAGTCCTTCGGTCAAGCTCTGCTCTGTGGTGACTCCAGACCCACCTTCTGTGTTTTGAGGATACAGCTCTGGATTTGAGGAGTTCTTGGGAATACAGGAGACAAGGGCCAAGATTCTCAAAGTAACTCTGTGAAATAATTTGTGCAATTGCCTTTGAAGTTTAATAGATGCCAGGGTTTGTGTGCCACTTGAAAATCATACCCTACACTTCTGGTATTTAAACACAATTCAGTCAACTCTTTGGGATTTTTTTTTGAGGCTTTTTACTTTTTAAGTTTCTAGGCTTTGTTTTTAAACAGTTTTTTTCATTTGTTTATCTTAATTTGTGCTCTGTACCTGCATTATATGATTGATTCATGCCTGTCTTCAGTGAACTGTCAGTTCTTCTGGGCTGGCTCTTTTGTAGCTTCATTTCCAGAGACTCAATTTTCATCCATGCAATAGAACAAACTCAGATAATATTGTTTAAAGAGCACATAGATATAGATAAATCTCCTGCTTGTAACTGTATATTTAATTATATATATATCACATCAAAGTGCAAATAAGTTTATCCCTTAGTTGTCCCATTTCTAATTGTATTTGAATTTTCACTGACTTACTTATTTTACATGCTGAAAAGATGATACAGAACAGCTGAATGTTCAGTTGTAACACAGCCTCCTGATTTTGTGCCAATAATGTTCACAAACTGAGAGATTTATTTTTTTTTTAAACCTAGCCTTGCTTGTTTCAGAAATATGTTTCTCCATTAGGGTACTTTAATTTGTCCACTTTGCACTCTTAATTTATAGTTGCTCACATTGTTAAATAGTCCACAAATTTTCCCATAACATTAGATACTCTTTAAATGTCTTGATGAAAACAGACTTGCTGTTTTCACTCTCAATTCTTACTTATTAGAAATAAAGAAATGCCTATTTATTTTTTATCCTGTTTGCTCCATTCAGTGAATACACCTTGATGGATTGTGTTTTCTGTGGATCCTGCTGCTTGTTGTTTGTTTTGGTTGCTTTTTTTAGTGGACATGGAGAAAAATGCAGTAGCTCATAGTCCTTAGCTCAGAAATGTTTCCCTGAGTGCACAAAGCAGGTTGATCTGAGAGTGGGTTAGATGAGCTCCCCTTCTTCCTTCCAATCTGAATTCCTTCATGAATTGATATTCTGTAGTTTGTTTGGGTTTTTTTCGGTTGTTATTTTAGTCTTGAATAATATAAACTCCCGTGAAGTCAAAATTTAGGAAATAAATACACGATCATCAAGTTTGATTCCTACAGATTACAGAAAGAGCAAATTGAAGAATTCTGCAGCACACAAATGTAAAAGAGCCCCCTAATTGATTAGAAAAAATTACCTTAATGAAAATAATGAACGCACAAATCAACTTCATAACCAGGGAATTGTAGGAGACAGCTTGATACAACACATGGTATACTAGAAAAATACATGAAAATATTGAAAAATCAAACCCAAACCACAAAGTAGCCATGGAAGAGCAGTGCTGGTTTATCAGTGTTAATGTTTAGGGAGAGAAGTTGAAGATGATGTGATTTAAGGGGAAATGCCAGTTTGGAACTGAACTTTGTGGAGTGTTCAGCTGGTGCTCCCCATTCTGTTCCAATGGATTGACAACCTATTGCAAGACTTGACAAAGGACATAGTTTGGCAAAAATATGGTCAGATTACTATTTTTTATTCTAAAGAACAGATTTTTCATTATTTCCTTAAGATCTGTGGTACTCCTGAAATGCAAAAGTGTCTGTCCATGGACAGTGATATCTGTTGAAGTCTTTATGCTGAATTCCTACATGCTAATTCCTTCCCTTGGAGGGTTTTTTTTTTATGGTCCTTTATGAACTTGCCTAAGGATCTCTCAGTCCTCATGGAGAGGATGCAGTAACTGCGGTGGCACAGTTCAAATCTGCCCTGATAAACAGGGATTGTGTCTGCAAAGGGGGCAGTGGTGGCACTGACTCTGGGGACTGAAATATCCACGTGCAAATGGGTTGTTTCCCCAACCACAGCACCTTTGTCACCCTGACAGTGTTGTCTTTAAAGGATAGAAAACTTCGGGGTTTAAAATGAAATTGCTGTTTGTTTGGGTTTTTTGCTACAGACGCTTAAATCTAAAAATCATTATTTATTTTTAACTGCAGCTTCTTAATGGGCCTTTTAGACAAACTGAGTGATTTTTTCTCTTGTGTTTTGACATATTGTTTTGCAACATGTTTTTAAAGTTACTCAGCAGAATAATTTTAATGAAAATTTCAGAACTTCCTGCCAGTGGTACCTCATCTGCTGCCCCATGTGGAAGAGCATAAACAGGTTGAATGTGCACAGTGAAAATTCTTTTTTAATTACTTACAATTTGGAGCCCTGTTAACAGCCAAAGTCCAGGTTTTGACAAAGAATGGGATAGTGAAGGAAATGTTCTGGGCAATGGAGTGGATGGTATTAAATGATCAACCTAATCACAGAATAATCAATGGAGAAGATAACGAAAAATGAAGGAATAGATTGAAATCAAAGGGGAGGCAGCATGAGTCTTGGGGAAGCCTTGAAGCCAATTGGGTGATTTTGCATTAGGGCTCAGTAAGGGGTAAAAAAAATGCAAATGATGGTCAAGGAAAGTGTCAGGTTTGCAGGTCTTTGTTGTTTTGGGTGGTGGGTTGGTCTCATTAGGAGGAGAAAGGAAAATATTTGACAGGAGTGTTGTGGTTGATCTGCAACCACAATTCCAGTTGTTACAGTAGGATGTGCTTGCAGAGTTTGTAAGCACCCAGATGGGGCTGGGTTTGCTTCAGGAACTGTTTTTAGGAGAATGAGAGAACAAATCAGATGGGGAGATGGAAGAAAAAAAAAGTTAGGTTTCAAAAAATACAATTTTTGACATTCTGACAAAAGTCACTATCTAAGTTAAAATGAGTTGTGAAGCTCACAGGTAACAAAATAACAGTATTATTTAGCTTGTTAAATGAGAGAATATTGTAAAATCTCATGTCCCATGCCTGGGAAATAGTTGAGAAATAGAAACTTCATCTCACAAGCCTGGAAACATAACAACTGATGTTCTCAGGCCAGTGAGAGCTTTTGGGGGAAGATAAATTTGACAGGAAAGGCAAAAATCATACTGTACTATAGCAGCAATGCAGCATATAATTTCTTTTAAATTAAACACCTAAACATTGAACCCACAAGCCTGCTGTTTTAGGAGCTGGAATCATCTCTTGCACCTCAGGGGTCCTGCGTTGTGTCCCACAGCGTCCCCCGATGTCCCCACACCAGCCTAGCCCACGTGGCCCAAAGCATTGCTGTAATACATTCCCAGGAATCCTTTTTATTACAGAAGTGTTCCAAGACATGTTGGTGCCCAGACTGTGGGATCCAGCCTGGGATCCTCCTGCTGCTGGGACAGCTCCTGTTTCCCACCCTGGTGAGGTGCCACGTGCTCTGCAGGGAGACGGGCACTGCAGCTGCCCTCAGTGCTTTGGGGTTCCCTCCTGACACGTGCAAGAGGCTCCAGGAGGGGCCATCTCGTAGCTGAGCACAGGGAAATATTCGGGAGAGTCAATTCCTGGCCCTTGTTTGTTTTCCCAGTCAGGCCCCACCGGCTGTTGCTCCCAGGAGTGTGCAGGGCCAGACATCTGCCGCTTGGGTCTGTGCTGGCTGGGACGGCAAAGAGCAGGGAGAGCCGAGGGAAGAGCTGCAGAAAGGTCAAAAGCCAGGCTAAAATCACCTGAGGAATTTCCATTTGACATGGTGTGCGTTGTGTGTGGACTTTCTAAAAAAAACCAAGCCCAGCATAGCACAGGTTTTACACAGTAACTCTGTTCTTGCTGCTTTCAGAGCTGGTTCCAAAACCTGGCAAGTGCAGGTGCTGTCTGTCAAAATGAAGGAAGTTCTGGTTCTGGTCTAGTAATATTTCTGGCAGCAGGAGGAGCAGGAGGTTGTAGCTGATTTGTTGTTGTTTTTTTTTATTTTATTTCTGATTTTTTTTTTAGAGGGTGGTGCTTTATGCAGTGAAGATACACAGCTGGGGGTTGTCCTGGTTTTCAGAACATGAATGAATCATACTTGTGTGTTATAATGTATAACAAAGTGGATCATGTTAAAATTACTGTGTTAATTCATCCGCTCAAACTGTCTTAATGCATGTGTATTTCATTATAAAATTAATTTTGGAATTTAATTTCCAATATATGCAGTCTGTTAGTCTGTTCTTTTGAGTGTTCTGTATTAGTAGCACAAGCCTGTCAAGTTTTTGGATCTTAAATACGACTATCACAAGAATAAGATCTGTTCTATAAAAAGAAAATTTACATAAGTAAATGGAAAATTATGTTCAGAGTTGTTTGCAAAGTTAATTAGCATTTATGGATGATAGTGATTTTTATAGTACTGTGGGTTGAAGGGCTTCTTTTATTGGAGAGCTCACTGGAATTTGGGGATGCAGATTCCCTTACACACGCCCTGGGAGGACTCGAAGGGGCTGCTCTGTGAGGCAGAGATGAGTTCAGCTGTCACGGCAATTTAATCCTTCCCCTCTCTGCTGAGAGCAGCCTTCTGTGAGATGGACTTGGAACTCCCTTCTGATGAGAGCAGAGCAAAGGGGGGAAATCATCGCGCTGAGATAATTTTCTGAATTTTTTAGGGATTTGTTACTGCAGTTTTAATGATTTCAATATAAATCATTTCTCCCACCTGAGCTCCTGCATTCCAGCTCAGCGTGGCTGGAACATCGAGGAGCGTTTTACACCCTCAGCTATGATGCTTTTAACTTCCACTTTTTATTAACAAAGCTAATGTGAAAGCAAAGTGTTTCATGTTGCCGATTTAATTTCTTTAATTAGAAGTGAAAGTTATAAGCTGGTACAGCCGTGGGTGAAGTTCTAATGTCATCAATGGGGAAAAAAATAGGTTTCAAATTGAAACTGTTGGCACAGCAGTGGCTCTCAATAGCACAGCACCTGCAGTTGTGACTCTTGACTTTATTTAATGAAAAAAGATGAAGTCGAAGCTTTAAAGACTCCAGTGCAAGTATTGGGAAGGGGCAGTAGAGCTGCAAGTGCCTTAACTGGGATCAGGTGTAGCTAAATGCAGGAGACACCCTGGGAGACATTTCCTAACAGGGGTGGAACAAGCTGAGAATTCAAAATTCTTACAAATCTAATAGAAACCTTTTTTTTTTTTTTTTGTTAGCGGGACAAAAACTTAACAACAGTGCAACTTTGATATTACTAAATCTTGAGTAATTTTGATAATTACATGCATCATAATACTATTAGTCTGTCCATCTGCATACATAGAGAGTATCCTCCAATTTCAAAAGTAATTGGTGCTTGTATGACTTATTATTTTAAAAATACCATTGCTTTCTAATTTAAGGCAATTCTGTGAAATCCAAACTCCCCTTCATGTGACACTGTTACATGTGCAATTGTCTGTTTGTGTGGCCTCTTTCCTTAGCACAAGCCAGGGGTTTGGAAAAGCTGAGGTTTGGAACATTAGGGAGTTTGGTAACATGTAAACGAACCCCCTTATTCCTCTTGTGCTTTGAATACACACATTAAAATATGCTGCTTTTCATACTTTGAAAGCCCAGGATTTCCATAGAACTAATGTGATCTATGCAGGTTTCAGATAAATAGGATAGCAAGTTCTCCAACACAAAGCACTTTCATTCTTCACTATTAAAATATCAGGCTGTCTGGTCTAATAAAATTAACTCGTGTTTGGGAGAAATGTTAACAAACCTGGTTTGGTGAATAAGTTCTCAGTAGGAGACAGCATTTAATGTATTTAAAAAGTATGTTATCTGGTTAGGATCAGTCCTAGGTTTCTCTAAAATTACTATGGGAAGCCAGCTTGCTTCTAAAGGTGTTTATTCATCAACAGGAAAATACATTACCTAAATGCAGCTTGCTTTATTTACAGATTTAGGCATGATGAACAGGGAGGGCAAGACAAAGGAGTTGTGATAAACTCCTTGAAAGGATTTGATTTGATTTGATCTGTGATCAGGGGGTGTTTCCAAAGCTGTGGAGGAAGGAGACATTGGTGCATTAAAAGATTTTGGGAAAGCATGTTTCACAGAGCAGGTGAGGTGCTGCATATTGAGATTTGGATGTTAGAGGGGAAAGGAGAAAGGAAGAGAAACCCCAAAATATGAATGACTTTGAAGAAAAAGTTAAACTGCCATTAAAAAAAACCAAAAACCTAGGAATGATTAATCAGTAGCTTGACAGAAGTAAGTGTAAAATGCTAAAACAATTGCTCAGGAAAAATGGTGCCATGCAGACAAGCACTGCAGGAGCTGAGCAGCAGCAACACTGGTCAGACTCTTCAGAGGAAGGGAAGGATGTTCACGTGTGGAATGGAGTGTAAAGGCAGCCCAATGACATTTTTAAAGCTTATCTAGGCACCTCTGTTAAGCTTGACATTTTCATTTGCTTTAATCTGTGTTGCATCAGCATTGAAGAAGCATTTCATAATTTACATTAGATGGTAAAGTGAAGAATTAATGAAATAGTGGATGTTTATACTTGCCCTGTAACACGTGTTAGCCTCCATATGCTGATTTTATTTCTGAAGGTTACTGGCGTGGTAGGCAGCAGGAACATAACTTAGTTTTTAAAATCTGGTTTTTTAAGAACTATTAAAATTTGTCTGAACACAAAAAGAAACAGAAAAAAATTACAGTTAAATTCTTCAGGTTTTTTAGTAGCAATGACACGTGCAATGTGAAGTTGGAATTCTGCTTGTTTGAAATGAGAGCTAGCCTGAGCTCTTTGCAAGGGCTGTTTGGTGTGGATTCAAGGAATAACTAGAAACTCATTGCATTATTCTAAGTGTAAAAGTAGTTCTACCTTCACCTTCGGTCTGGGTGTATGTATGTAACTTCACCTGGTATTTTAGATCTTCATTATTGAAACAAAATCCTGTATATAGTATCATTCAGGAGCTACGTATCTGTTCTCACCTCTGCGGTAATTTTCATTATTTATTTACTGTGACCAAGCTGGAGGTTTACACAGAGCAGATCACCTGCTTTTGCTTGTTGAGATTATCCTGAACTCCAGATCTAATTTTATTTGTTAAGGGGTTTTTTTGGGGGGGGGAAGGGAGGAAAGCCCCCACTCTTAAATGTGTTACTTTTTTACTCTGTAGCACTTCCAGAGTTTTTCCTTCACTGGCAGAGTCTAGGAAATCGCAGTGTTACTTCACATCTCTTGCTTTAATTTTCCTTACAGTGTCCCCAAACACAATGCAGATCTGGTGTGTTTTCCAGGGTTCTGTCACTTCCTCATAGAAAGTTGGTAACAATGTTAGAAGCCTCAGCTGCACTCTCCCAGGACACTCTGCCTTCTCCTTAAGCTGATGTGCTTTTAACTTGTGCTTTGCATTTGGCAAACGTTTCAGCTTCATACAGTGGTGTAACAACACTTTGTGTTTCTGCACTGCCTTCACTCTGAGGCTCACAAGGCAATAGAAGTTCATTGTACAGTTATAAATTTATCATCAAAACCCATGAAAGGGCTAAATGTGCTTTTTCCACACATCGTACTGGAGAAACTGAGGCTCACAGTGATTGAACTGGCAGGGCAGAACCACAGAGCAAGGACTAGTTCAGCTCAGTTCATAAATACCTACCTGAGCCCATCTCCTGGAGAAGCAGCTCACCCAGTGGGGGTTTGTTCATTTGGTTTTCTAACCTAATAGGTATAAACCTAATCAAGGTTTTAATAACTGCTGTGCTGAACAGAGCCCCAGCTCTCTGGCACATCCACATATGTCATGTAATACCTTTTTGGCCCTTGAATATTAACTAGGTCAGGTTATTTACACTTTTGTTTGGCCACAGCATTAGAAGGAATCTCAGTTTGTGTTAAGGAGGAGTTTCTTTTTGGTTGGCACGACTACAACACGAGAGTCTGGCTTGGTCATTGGCTCCCTCAGGCTTTAATTTGTCCTTCCTTTACTGCAGACACTCTCCTGTCAAACAGCCTGTTGTGGCAACAGGCACAAAAGGTGTTGGTGTTGGAAGGTGTTGGTTGGTGTAGATGGTGTTGGAAGGTGGAGCTGATGTGCACAGTGGGAGAGTGTGAAGCACATCGTCTAAAAACCTCATTATTGTTTAATTTGACCATTCTTTATCATCACTGTGTTTTATATGTGTGCTACGTTAGCTGAGAAAAAATAATCTTGAGTTAAAAAAACCAAACCAAACCAACACAAACCAACAAAAACTAACAGGAAAAAGGGTAGAGAATTCAGTGCCATTGTTGCCCTGTCTGTCAGATCATAGCCAGGGCACTCTCCAGGTGTATCAAGAATACTACATGACTTCTTTAAGGGCAGGCTCTTCAACTGATCTCCCTTTGGTTTTCTTAATGGATTTTTAAATTCTGAACAGAACATGATGTGAGAAATTCAAACACCAGGAAAAAATCTGAGCATATGTAAGTTTGCAGACCGATATTCTTCCAGGTTTCATGTCTGTCTTCAGCATAGCAATAATCAGAGGAAAACAGATAGGAGAGGGCACAGATAATCCTTTAGGAGTTGTGTCAATGGTATCACCTTAAATCTCGAAGAAATACTGAAATAAAACTCCTGCATCTCTCAGGTATCAGGAACAACAGTTTTCCTGGATGTCACAAGTTCTGTTGCAGCTTCTTGCAAACTTTTTCTGCAGCCTTTGCTGAACTCTGACCTATCAGGCAATTATAAAAGTATAACACCTGTATTATCTGCCTCTTGAGTTTTGAATTCCATAATTTTGAATGCTCAGTGAGCACAAGTAAGAATTGAATAGTTTTAACATCTGCTTGTAAAACAGTCTGTATCTAAAGAAATGCACTGCTCTGGGTTGTTTTTGCAGTTAAACAATTATTCTTAATGGGCTTTTAGAGCTGCTGTTCCTGGTTTTGAAGGAAAATACAGAGGTTACCATTGAGCAATATTTATCCAGTTTTGGAAGTGCCAATATTAATATCAGCAGTGCTTGAATGGGTTTAAGGTGTGTGTGTTCCTGGGCTGCACTCCCAGTGAGCTCAGAGGGGTAGAAGCATCTTTATTATGAAGATTTACCTTTTAGGAGGGTGACTTTGCAGCTGTTTTCTCCACATTCTCTAATGAAAAACTGAGTTGCAAACAGTAAGTTTTAAAATCAGTGACTGTAAGGACTTAAATAAAAAAGATAAATAAATAAGATAAAAATAAATAAGATAAATTAAAAAGATAAATAAAAGAGATAAATAAATAAATAAGAAATGGTGTCACTTCCACTCTTGGATGCTCGAATTTGTTTGTATGAAATAACTGAAATCTAAACCTATATGGAAACTTTAGCATTGACAAAAACATGTTTTTTTTGGGGGGGGGGGTGGGTTAGTTTGTTTTAAATTTAAATCCAGGGTAGATCTGATTTACAACTGAACATTTAACAGCCTTTTGGGTGAGGTTTATGGCTTCGAAATTGCTTTTCTATCAATTTAAGTGTCCCGTGTTTGAGACTTTGTATCCTGTTCCTATTTCTTTGCTATTTTTTAACTTACTGCAACAGATGAGGGGTTCTTAAACCATCTGTTAACCTTTTTTCCCCATTTTTTTTCAAACATGTAGAGTCGCTCAAGGCAAGAAGACCCAGAGCAAGCTAGACTGAAACAAAAAGCAAAGGAGGTAAGCAGAGCTAGAGATCATTACACTTGACATTTCAAGGCTTGAACATATTAATTTTTTATGCCTTGCTACTTGTATATCGTTAATAAAAATCTGACTAAAAACTTTTTAGGATGTATTTGTTGCTTTGCCTTTGATCTTAATGTTTGCAAACTAATACATTAATACATGGGAAGCCTAAGGAGATTTTATAAGAGAATATTTCCATACATTACATTTTCATTTCCATTTTAGGTAGCTGTAGCTTTTGTTGGGTTGTTGATGACAGCAGCTCTAGATTTTGGTGGAAAATATGTGCCTTTGTCTTTTTTGTAAAATGTCACTTTCTTAGAAATGTGCCACTTAACAATTTTGTTCTGGTAACGTTCTTTCAAATAAGATAATTGCCAGTCAGTTCCTCTGCCGTGGAGTATTTACTCATCTGTCTATATTACAATAATTAAAAATTATCAAATAATTTCAGATCAAGTTGTGATGTGTTGCTCTAAGAATAACAGTTTGTGAACTACTGAGTACCTTAATTTGCTTTAAATTGGAGTGACTGTCCTTTCCTTAAGGCAACTCATGCTTTAGGACTGGGTTGTAACTTAAATCAGTTAGAAAGGCTAAAATATCTATCAGTTGAAAGTAACTTCAGCAAACTGATGCTGGTTTGTTTTAGCCAACTTCCTTGGATATATACATTAACAGGTAATAATTATACATTAGAAGCTAATATATACAGAAAAATGCAAGTTTTGTATTGACCTGTTCTTCCTGTTGTGTTTCCCCCTTGGCAGTGTTCTATAGTCCCGTTAACTATATAGATTTTTTATAAAAGCACTAAAAAAATTCCAGATTCATGGCTGAGTTTTATTTCTTTATTTCGTTATGTGATTGTGTAGTAAGATTTGCTGAAGTGAATTCTTGTAAACATTAGACCAGGCCTTAGTGTTTCCAGAGCTGGATTTGTCAAGCAAGTATTGAAATGAAATAGAGTAATCAAGTTATTTGGCAGGAAAAGAGACGGGATTTTAATACTCCTTGGGCTTTGTATGTAGCTGGTGTATGCAAAGGAAGAATCAGATAATTAATGGCAGGCAAAACTTGCTGCTGAGCTGAGAACCAAAGCTGCTGGAAGTGCAAGTGGGCTGGAATTGCATGCATTGCTGCCACAGAATTTGCTTTCGTGGCAATCCTTTTTTGGCCACTGGAAACTTGAGGAAGAGAAAGCGATCAGCGGGGTCCAAGCCCCACCTTTCCAGTGGTCAGAGCGC
>NW_020955625.1:378607-385298 GCF_003031625.1 Empidonax traillii | reverse complement strand
CTACTCTTAAATGTGCATATGACCCAGAACTCTGGGAGAAATTGGGTTTCTTCGAGGTTTTGTAGAAGCTGATGAACGTAATACTGTGAGCTTTGATAATAAGCTGGATTTGAAGCTGTGTTTCCATGATTTCTGTGTCTCGAGTGTTGCCTGAAGATGTTTGTTGCTCAGATATTCTTCTGGACAATAGTAAAGTTAAATCTTTTTGGTAGTGTTTTAAAAAGCATCCAAGAAACCTGCAGCACTGCTAGCCTGTGTTACTTGTTTAATGATATAATTGTCAGAGAGTTTGTTTTTTCATCCCAGCAAAACAGCTGGTAATTTTATTAGTATGTTCTGAAAGTGGATGATGTGTCAGACTTTCCTCAGTTTTAACAGTGCCACTACTGACAAAAATCAGAGGGAGAAAGTGAAATACCCAAAAAGTAATTTAAAGTCTTATAAGGAAGTCTTTTAAATCCTTTAGGAAAAACTTCTCGAAACGTTGAAAGAACTCTAGAAAACATTGTCTTTGAACGCAAAGTAAAGGCACCTACACAAGGATAATAGGATGAAGAGGAAAGAAAGAAGACTAGCAAAGGGTATTTGTTCCAAAACATTCTCCTTTATGGATATTTTGGAGTCTTCATTCAGTAACACTCTGATTTTCTTCCTAATTTAAAAAGAAAAAAAAACACCTTAGTTCTGTTTCCTTCACAGAACATCTACCAGTAAGAAGTTCCCTTTTCGCTTACTAGTGGGATCTTTTGAACACATTTTAAAATTAATCTGTAAGGTGAAGATTGTTGGGGTTTTTTTTCTATAGCTCCATCTTGCTCCATTTATCAGCCAGTCTTCAAGCCACTCTGCATATTATCTAAACCAAGTTGGCATAAATCAAATTTAAACTTCATTTAAATACTTACCCAAACAAACAGAAGGCCCATTACATATGGTTTTGTTGCAGGGACCAGGTAACAGTGAGGTTTTGTTCATCCCCAGCACTGTTTTAGTTAAGCCAGTGCAAACCCACCCTGATTCCAGCTTGAGTGACTTACTTTGCTTTAGTATTAACCTGTTTCAGATGGACTTGAGTGAAAGCAAGAGAATGTGCCTGTGTGGGGGGGGTTTATGGCTCAGAACCCTCCCTTTACTTTCAGACTTTTGAATTGGTGCAGCCTTTTGTCAGTGGACAGCATATCTTTGTTTTAATGGGAAAAATTAATGGGAATTTTATGGGAAAATTTAATGGGAATTAATAAACTAGGGAAAAGTGTTTTCCATTGAGACCATTCCAGGGAGAGGTGCTGCTCTTCAGCTGGTACTTGTGGCATCACTTTGTAACAAATTCTGAGGTGTTTGACTTGTACAACTTAATGTGAGAAATAGCATCATTTGTGAGCAGTGATTAAAGCTTTTAAAGTCAGGTTTTAGGAAAGGCACTGATTTATGTAGTCGGGAAGCGAGGCAAGTCACAAATGTAAGTTAAAGAAATTATGAGTTCTCTAATTTCCATTAAAAGGCTTCATTAAATAGAACATAAAACAGACCATATGACTGATAGCAGGAATAGATCAAGATTGGGAAAAACTGAGTCAACACCTAGTTATTAATAATACAAATGGTTTAAAGGAAAGGCAGGGATGGTAAGGTCCTAAACATCCTTTCTGTCAGGGATGTTTTTCTACATACTAAGAATCTGTTGGCTAAAAATGTTTTAATTTAAAGTCAAGCAGCTGAGCTTGATCCTGAAAGATTAACTTGGTTAAAATCTTTGTGTCATCACCGACCGAGAATATTGCATAATAATACAAACTTAAACCAGACACCATAAATGTCTGGGCATGTTTCCAGGACTAGATCAGCTGAGATAACACTCAGTTGGATCTGCTCTCCGAGGACTCCTTAACCATGCAAGGGAAACCCCATACCTGTTGATATACCTGCTATGGAAGCCTTAGGAATTTGGGGAAGGGAGGAGACAGCCCTTTGCATACCTTGGTCAGCAGGGGTAGCCCATCTTCCTGGGGCTGGACAAGGTCCTTGAACGGGGATGTGCATTTGGGGGGTGGCTGTTGGGAGTGTCACCCTGCCCAGGAGCCTTGGGAGTGCTCAGTTCTTGCAGGAGCTGAGCAGGGACAGGTTTTTTTCCATCCTCCCAGCATTGTGGTAACCACAGTGCTCGGTGCTGCCATCCCCAGGGCTGCAGTGCCCTCTGGAACAACAGGCTGAGGTTTAGACTTTAAATTATATCCTTTTCTGAGTTATATGCAGAAAAATGTGTGGACCGTTAGCAGATGGGTTCTATAAGAAGCTATAGGATCCTCCTCTTAAAAAGGATGAAGGATGTACATCACATGATGTGGATCTTCCATGGCTCTGCCATTGCCTTGGAGATTTTAAATCCATCAGAAAAACTTAACTTGATGAGGCAAAATCACTGAAACTCCAGCATCGTTTACTTGGTGATAACAATATGAAAACAGTTTTACTCTAAAGAGTTTCTTGTCACCACACTAAATATTTATTTATCAACTCAGTAGAAGTGGCTCCTTTTAAAATATTTAAATGTTAGTTTACTGCAGTTATCCTGTTTTCATAATTACTGAAAACGAAAAGCAAATGAAAAGGATTTTGAGGGTTTTTTTGCAAGTTCATTTATTTTCACCTTCTTAGCAAAACCAAAGTCCTTAAAAATTGTACTAGTAATACAGAGCCTCATGATGACAAATCTAAGTTCTCTATTTTATCGTACCTGACATAAAAATATTGATTCAAAAGCAACAGTCCACTGAGAAATGGAGCACCTGAGCAGAAATAAATTTAAATTGAATTTCCACTTAGCTCTCTAACCCATCTGAGGGTCAGTTGGTGGAAAGAACGAAAAGCTGGGAATGTGATACCTGAAGTAACGATGATGCAACATTTGGGCAACAGTGATTCCTCAGAAGGGAGTTATTTCATGAATAGTTTTCTGCATCAGGTTACAGTGCTGTGATGCAGGAGGAATGCAAGCATTTGTGTCAATACATGTAGACAGTTAGGGTTGCTTTGTTTGCACCCTGCCTGTACCACAGGTCTGTTATTTATACCCAGAAAAACCCTCAGACCGTTCTGGTCCTGTTCGAGCCCAGGCAACACTGCCCTGGATCTGGCTGTAGAGTACAAGGCTTTTCTGAAGTTATAAAGTTGTTACAATGACCTCAAATATTAGTATTAAACTTAGTATAAACACCTCAGAGAGGAGTGGGCCTGTCTGTTATCAGTCAAAATACTCTCCTGAAAATCCTGCTGCATCCTCAAGCTTTCTGCTTGTGTTAGCTGTGGTTTTTCCCTATCTATCTATCTATCTATCTATCTATCTATCTATCTATCTATCTATCTATCTATCTATCTATCAGTAGATATTACTTTAGATGTACAGGTATATTATAATAACAGTCACAAATTCTGGGGACTGAAGTTGATTATAAAACTTACTGGAAGGACAGGAGAGGGGTGTGTAGATCTTCAAGGTTTCCTGCGTTTCCTAGGATAAGTTTCTGCCCTGCCATGAATTCTACAAGTCCTGAAGAACTTTGGTCAATAGTAGTATTAGTATTCAGCAGAACTTCTTGCATGTCTCTTTGTAAAACTGGAGCTGATGACAATTCCAGCCTGTTTTCCTGAGCTTAGAGCAGAAGTTGTTCTGGCTGAAGATGAAGTGTGGTGTTACCTTTGCTGTGCAGAGAGTCAGAAACTGGATAATTGACAGAAAAATGCCAGGGGGTCAGAGGAATGGCCATAGCATCTTCTAGCTAAGTCAAATTGGTTTATTCCTGCTTAGGTAAAATGTGTATTAATTAGATCTAAGTCAAGGGCTGGGGTTTTTTTGGTCTTTTCTGTAACCCAAACCTGACCCAGGCTTACCCCATTAGTCTGCCAGAAATCTAAATGAAATCCCATCTTGTCCAACATAATAATTTCCTTCTACAAAATCAGGTTGGTGGCATTCCATGGTGATCCATTATTTCAGCATACACATACTGCCCAGCTCTTGTTTAGTTAACATGAATGCTTATTTTTCGTGACTGATTAGAACTGTTGGATTCAGCATTCTGAGAGGGAAATGCTGTTTTACTGATAGATGAGCCAAATCCACGACCTTCCTTAAGTAAAAAACTCCTTTTACAGTTGATACATCTTTATAATATAAAATAAGAAGACTCCTTTAATGTTTTTTTATGCTTGCTGTCTAGAAAAGGAATTCTTAGAACGTTTTTTCGACAACTGTGAATGCATTGTGTGAGAAGGATCATTAGTATTTATTTACATCGAGGTGCTGTGAACCTCACAGAGGCCCCTGTCACATCTGTGAGTCTTTGTAGGGGGGGTGTTTATAAGCAGGGAAAATGAGGTTGCACAGTTTGGAGAGGGGGCTTGTGTGAAACAAAACGGGCCAGGTCAGTGTGGGATTGTTCAGCCTGGAGGAGAGGAGGCTCTGGGGTGACCTAATTGTGGCTTTGCAGTGCCTGAGGGGAACCTGCAGGGCAGATGGAGAGACCATTGACAAGAGATTGGAGTGACAGGACAGGGGGAATGGATTCACATTGACAGAGGGTGGGTTTAGATTAGATATTAGGAACAAATTGTTCCCTGTGAGGGTGGGCAGGCCCTGGCACAGGTTGCCCAGAGAAGCTGTGGCTGCCCCTGGATCCCTGGGAGTGTCCCAGGCCAGGTTGGATGAACTTGGAGCAACCTGGGCTGGTGGAAGGTGTCCCTGCCCATGGCAGGGGTGGAACGAGATGGTCTTGAAGTTCCCTTCCAACACAAACCATTCCAGGATTCTGTGAGTAAGACAAGAGGCAGGAACAAGAAAGCAAAGCTATCTAGTCAAGCATTGTTCCTTGTTCAGCTGATGTCTCATGAGTCAGTATTTGGAAGGTATCAGCCTTCAAATTACCACAGCAGCAGTGTAATTTCTTTAGATTTTGTATGACAGATGTATTTGTCCTGCTGCAATCTGCTGTTTGAGACTTTAGCAGCTATGCATGCAAATCAAACACAGCAATTGTCTTACCTTGCTACCAAAAGGTTCCTTTGTGGTGCTCTGAGAGTTTGGGGCATGAAGCAACAAAGAGTTGTATACACTTGTAGAAGTTGACTTTTCCTTTGTGATTCTTGTTTTCTCACATTTCCCAACAAATTTTTAAGTAGTTGTGTGCTCTAATTTTTAAGTAAAACTAGTGAGGAAGACTCAAGACTCATTTTCAAATTAGAGTTTAATTCTGATGTGAAATATATTTGGGTTGTGTTTGAATAGTTCCAAAAGAGCAATACCTGTTACAAATTCTGCTCTACCTAATGGATTTCATTTTTTTAAAAAGCAAAAAAAGGTGACGGGGAGGGAGAAACAACATCCCTGTTGTTTCCATTGTCTTCCAGGGCACATGCACCCTGATGGAGTCCTGGCTAATACATGGTCGTTGTAACAATAAATCTCTTGCTATGAAGCATCAGGACTAGAACTAGTTAAATGTGAATGTCCAGAACTTGGGTTTAGAATGGTAAAAGCTTTTTGTGAAGAATTTGTGAATCTGAAGATGACTTCACTTTTCTGAATTTCACCAAAATACTCCAGCAGGAATTTGCTCATGTAAAATAAATTTTTTGGAGATGGTAACAATAAAGTAACAGTGGAATTTTCAGACCTTCAGATCTCCTGCGGTTTCCCTTCCATGTCTGTAGGAGTGGCAGCCTCCTTTTTCTAATCCCTTTTGGATGCCTGGATAACCAAGCTTGGTGGAGAGATAAGGGAACTGTTCTCTGCCATCTTTGTAGTGTGAGATTTGTGATAAGGGTGGTTTGATTTTGCCTGTCCTGAGTGCTGACAGTTGCACCCAGAGGTTGCAGGAGAGGCAGCAAAGAATGAATGCAATAGTACTTCCTTTTCCAAAAGATTTTTTCATTTATTTATCTAATCATATAAATATGTACACTTAGAGAGAGAGAGAGAGAGAGATATTAGATCAATTTGTGCAAGGAAGATGTCAAGACTGAATTTCCAGTTCTCCTTTTGCCTCAGTGGTATTCTGTCTAAATACGGGTCTTCCTCAGGTAGAAACAGCCTTGTTAAACACCATTTGTCACCCTGTCGTTGTCGGGGGGAAAAAAGAAAAAAAAAATATTTTCGTTTGGAGCAAGCTACGAATGTGGAAAAGATCACCTAACTGTTTTATGTGAACACTGCAGCAGATTTATTTCCCTGCTAATCTGGCAAAATAACAGCACTTTGGACTTTAGAATATGATTGCCTATTTAATAAGTAGAGGGCAGCAAATGTCAGCTGTGTCCGCTCGTCAGAAACCGAGGAGGTTGCTTGGACAACAATCTTAATTATTATTTAGATGTTTTGGTCCCTTAGTCGAGCCAGCTCTGCTCCGGAGCAGCTTGCAAGGAGAGGTCAAGGTGTACTTTAGGCTTCAGCCCGCGGGGCAAGTTCTCCCCCATCTCCTCCGCGCGCCTTGCTTTCTTCCTCCAAAATAAACCTGAATGAGGGCTTTAGTTCTGCCGCTGAGCCAACATGTTTGTAAGCCCTGTTTGGCAGCCCCGGGCGCCCGAGGCAGCGCACAGCTGCCAGCTTTCATCTGCCCCCAGCTCCTCCGGGCGCTCCGGCACATGCGGGACCGGGGGGAGGCACCTCCAGAACGCCGCGTTCCCCTGCCCGCCCCGG